>NW_027189411.1:172968-218178 GCF_040958095.1 Procambarus clarkii | reverse complement strand
TTATTAAAATCAGCTTTTCGAAAATCTGGCACTTTAACAGAATTTTCTCCTACAAGTCTTTTCCATTCTATGCTAAATCTGATTTCTTTGTGATCACTGTTCCCTTGCTCACTCCCTATTTCGATGTCATTAATTTGTGTTTCCCTGTAAGTTAACACTAAATCTAAAATATTATTTTCCCGTTTTGGTTCCTTAATGCGTTGCGTAAGAAAGCAATCGTCAATTAATTCTAGAAAATCGTCTGCTTCACTATTCCCTGTTTTGTTCAACCAGTTTATTCCACTAAAATTAAAGTCACCCATGACGTAAATACTGTTAGATCTAGATGCCCTAGATATTTCATCGCATAGATGCTTTGCTTCCATTCTGTCTAAATTTGGTGGCTTATATATAACTACTATTATAATATTACTTGCTTTTTCGTATAATTCTATCCAAAAAGTTTCTGTGTGTGGCTCAGCTTTGATTCCCTCTTTGAGACTACATTTCAAATTGTCCCTAACATATATGGCTACTCCCCCTCCTCGTCTAATATATCTATCTGTGTGAAATAGTTTAAATCCATTTATTTGATATTCAGCTAATAGTTCTCTATTTTCCACATTCATCCACGTTTCGGTAAGTGCAATAATATCTATTTTTTCTGTGCAGACAAGAGCATTTAATTCGTTAATTTTATTTCTTAGACTTCTACTGTTAGTGTAATATACCCTAAGTGAATTGTTATTTTGAGGCCCTTCTCTTTCCCTGATCATTTTGCCAATTCCTTTCTCCCACAAACACATACTTTTATTATCTCCTTCCTCCAAATCAATTCCCATACCTCTATCTACTAACAGTTTAAACCCAAACAAACACCTCTAACCACTTCTTCCAACGAGTTCGCAACAGCAACAACCCCAGCTCTCGATAGATGCACCCTATCACGAGCATACATTTCATTTCTTCCATAGAAGTGTTCCCAGTTGTCTATGAAAGATATTGCATTTGATTTGCAATATCTTTCCAGCCGGCAATTGACACCAAGTGCCCTTGACATCCATTCATTTCCCACTCCCTTTCTTCGAAGAATGCCACATGATCGGGATTCCTCCTTTGCTCCTAACTAATTCAATTGCTGTCCTGAATCTCTGTATTAGTTCCTCACTCCTAACTCGTCAAACATCATTACCCCCTGCACTAATAGAAATAATGGGTTTGTTCCCATTTCCTGTCATAATATCATTCATGTTTCCAACAATATCACCAATTCCAGCTCCCGGATAGCAAACCCTTAATCTGTTCCCCCTATCTCTGGCACAAAACGTTCTGTCTAAATACCTCACCTGGGAATCTCCCACAACCAAAATTCGCTTCGATTCTCCCTTTTCCTTTCGAGCAGTTTGAGGGACCTGCGCTTCAATGCTCCTCGTTACTTTGTCTTTGCCTAAAGATTTAGGAAAGACTTGGGTAAATACTGGTTCGGTAACAGGATTTTTGATTTGTGGAACCAATTACCGCGTAACGTGGTGGAGGTGGGGTCCCATGATTGTTTCATATATGATTGATTGTACAGTTTTCTCAAAATCTCTAATATTATACGATTGTCAAGTACTAAGTTAGGCAGTCTCTGTGGTGTAGTGGTTAGACACTCGCCTGGCGTTCCGCGAGCGCTTTGTCATGGGTTCGTGTCCTGGCCGGGGGGGGGATTTACTGTTCGCAAATCCTTAACTGTAGCCTCAGTTTAACTCAACAGTAATATGTGTACTTGGTCTAAAAACAATTTTTCGCGGCGGGGATCGTATTCCAGGGACCTGCCCGAAACGCTACTCGTACTAGTGGCTACTACGTACTAGTGTACAAGAATGTAACAACTCTTGTATACATCTCAAACAAAGTAACGGCATCAAATTGTACAGTTACAGAGACTAATTCCAGAATAAAAAAGATCTATCAATAACTGATGTATAATGTATTATTGCTTCCCTTAACAAGTATTTAAATGATGGGAAAATAAATTATAAACTGGGTTTATGTTCATGTTTTATTGGAGTAAACTGTGTAGACTACAAGCAGTGAGTTATGAGTAACTTCTAGGACAACTTAATGTGGAAAGCAACAGTTTGAAACACTTGATAGACAGGACACTAGAGCCTCTTCCATCTGGTCGAGGCAGTGTGACGTGTTAGAGCCAAGGCTTGCCTGACTATGCCCCTGGTCGCTTGGTGGGACTGGTCGGTGCCAGGATGTACCTCTACCAAGGTCATGTCTCTCAAAGGTATTGGTGTCTTGTCTTTCATAATATCAGAAGCCTTACTAATGTCCTCTGAAGGCTGGCCCAGGAATAGAGAGATTTCCTCCAACGTGGTCACTTTCTGGGCTGTTGACTGCGGGTAGGGAGAGGCCGGTGACATGACCTCTGAAGTGTTGACAGGAGCCTTAACCTAGAAGGTGGTAAATGTTGGTTGAGGCCTCAGCACATCCAGAGAGCTGCTGGCGACACTCAGGGCGTCGTATTATACATTGTGTGTCTGGCCAAGGGGACAAGCAGACTCTTGAGAGAAGCATTTGAGCCCATCAAAGTTGGTTATCTCATTCTGGAAGCTGTAGTAGGAATTAGGCTGTTCCCCACTTGACTTTGAGGAGGTCTTCACCTGAAAACATAAAACATGAACATTAACATTGTAGTTGTAAACAAGATATTAAAATAGTTTTGACTATTTTAATATCTTGTTTGACAACATGACTATATATACCCAACAAATCAAACAATGCAACTCTCACTTTGTGTCCGGGTAATTTGTTGATGTTGCAACAACCCTCACCTTGTTAATGAAGCAACACAGCAAATGCATGAGTATTACAAACAGCAAAAGTCCTCCCACGATTGGGAGCTGAATGATCATCTCCTTAGTGAACATGTCGGCCATCGTGGCTGTCTGCAGGGAAACAGGGAATGGTCGCTGGAGGTGTCAGTGACTGAGAGAGAAGGACTGATGTGAACACTGCTAACTTGATTGATTGATTGATAAAGATTAAGACACCCAAAAGGTGGCACGGGCATGAATAGCCCGTAAGTGGTGGCCCTTTTGAGCCATTACCAGTATCAAGAGCTGATACTGGAGATTTGTGGAGGTGCAACTGCACCCTGCGTGACGGGAGATGTCTCCCGTAATTATTAATTTTTTTTCTTTTTTCTTTTTTTTCCCCCAGTGTTCTGAGGTTGCATTTAACCATCAAGCTGTTATCGTGGGGGAGGATACTGCTTCACAGTCTTTATGAGGGTGTCCAGCTGCTGGACACCTTTGTTGACCAGGAGAGTGGCTGTGTTGATGGCTTCAGGGTGGCCACTGCATGATTCAGGAACTCTTAAAGCTCTTCTAAGGTCATTGGTTGCTTCACATTCCAGAAGATAGTGAAGTAATGGCTTTTCTGTGACAGTTTGGCAGAAGATGCACTCTCTCTGTCGGGGTTCACCAATCTCCCAGTTGCATCTGTAACCTAGACGTAGTCTATATAGCCTAACTGCTATTTCCCTGTGGATTCCTTTTGGGATATTTAACCTTTCTAATTTGGTTGCCTGAAGATACCATGTTGCAGATGGCGAACCTTCAGCTATTCTCTGGTGTAGGTAGGCTTTGTTGAGATGTGAGAGTTTTTTGGTGATGATGTTTTTTATGTTCTCTAGGCTGGGTTGAATTGTTTTATGTATCACTGGATGACGAGTTGCCAATTTAGCAATTTCATCAGCTTTTTCATTTAATGGGATTCCAATATGGGATGGGATCCAGTTTAAAGTTATGTTGAGGCCTTTGCCTTTAGCGACTGCTCCTTGATACAAAATGGTGGTAATTATTTCCACATTATCTTTCCACTGTTTTTGTCCTAGTATTTGAAGTGCAGCTTTTGAGTCTGTGTGTATGATTGCATTTTGAGTGTTTTGTGCAATCACATATGCGAATGCCTGTTGTATGGCGAACAGCTCAGTTTGGGTTGATGATACTAGTCCTCCCAGTCTCCAATATGCCTGAACGCTGGTCGTGCAAAGAGCAGCGCCAGCACTCCCATTTTCTGTGTCCACCGATCCGTCTGTGAAGATGTGGGTGGCTCCTGCTACTGCTATGCTATACATTTGCTCTTCTATTATGCGCCTTAGGATTGTCGGATCATAGGCAGCCTTTTTCATTGGGAGACTTTCTATTACTATTTTGAAAGTAGGCTCTTCCCACGGCGCGGAAGGAGTGTAATTTGGGTGTGGATGATCACCCTCTCTATCAAGAATCATGTTTTTTAAATGTAGTCTGTTTAGGACTTTTCCACTGCTAACACAGCTCTCTTGGTCATATAGTCCTTAACGGCCCGCCTCACTTCCCCTCCACAAACCACCAGCTGAGGCCTACCCGTAGAATAAAGGTAAATGCATAAGAACATAAGAACAAAGGTAACTGCAGAAGGCCTATTGGCCCATACGAGGCAGCTCCTATTCTATAACCACCCAATCCCACTCATATACTTGTCCAACCCGTGCTTGAAACAATCGAGGGACCCCACCTCCACAATGTTACGCGGCAATTGGTTCCACAAATCAACAACCCTGTTACTGAACCAGTATTTACCCAAGTCTTTCCTAAATCTAAACTTATCCAATTTATATCCATTGTTTCGTGTTCTGTCCTGTGTTGATACTTTTAATACCCTATTAATATCCCCCGGTTATGTCCATTCATCCACTTGTTAACCTCTATCATGTCACCCCTAACTCTTCGCCTTTCCAGTGAATGCAACTTAAGCTTTGTTAATCTTTCTTCATATGAAAGATTTCTAATTTGGGGAATTAACTTAGTCATCCTACGCTGGACACGTTCAAGTGAATTTATATCCATTCTATAATATGGCGACCAAAACTGAACTGCATAATCTAAATGGGGCCTAACTAGAGCAAGATATAGCTTGAGAACCACACCAGGTGTCTTGTTACTAACGCTGCGATTAATAAATCCAAGTGTCCGATTTGCCTTATAAATGCAGAAGGTATATTAACCCATACAACGTTGCCAGAATCTATTTCACCTCAAATACAGTCACAATACCCGTAAAATGTTGTCTGGTCTACCCATAAAAATAAAGAAAACTGCAGAAGGCTTTTTGACCCTCTATTTACGATCTCCTTCTCTCCACAACACACGCACGCACACACACACACACAATTGCCTACTGCTTCACCATTAAGTGGTTTAAAAGGGTATTAAAAGTATCAACAAAAGACAGAACACAAAACAATGGATAAGAACAAAGGCAACTGCAGAAGGCCTGTTGGCCCATACGAGGCAGCTCCTATTTATAACCACCCAATCCCACTCATATACATGTCCAACCCATGCTTGAAACAATCGAGGGACCCCACCTCCAAAATGTTACGCGGCAATTGGTTCCACAAATCAACAACCCTGTTACTGAACCAGTATTTACCCTAGTCTTTCCTAAATCTAAACTTATCCAATTTATACCCATTGTTTCGTGTTCTGTCTTGAACACGAAACTTTTTTTGTTGTGTTGATACTTTTAATACCCTATTAATATCCCCTTTGTTATGTCCATTCACCCACTTCTAAACCTTTATCATGTCACCCCTAACTCTTCGCCTTTCCAGTGAATGCAACTTAAGCTTTGTTAATCTTTCTTCATATGAAAGATTTCTAATTTGGGGAATTAATTTAGTCATCCTACGCTGGACACGTTCAAGTGAATTTATATCCATTCTATAATTCAGTTTTGGCGACCAAAACTGAACTGCATAATCTAAATGGGGCCTAACTAGAGCAAGATATAGCTTGAGAACCACACCAGGTGTCTTGTTACTAACGCTGCGATTAATAAATCCAAGTGACCGATTTGCCTTATTACGATCATTTATGCATTGATCCTTTTGTTTTAAATTCTTACTAATCATAACTCCCAGATCCCTTTCGCAATCTCAACACCATCTAGCTCGTATCTTGTAACTCTATCATCATTATCTAACCTCAGAACTTTACATTTATCAGCATTAAACTGCATCTGCCAATCCTTTTACCATTTCAAAACCCTATCTAGATCAACTTGAAGTGATACTGAGTCATCCTCCGAATTAATTTCCCTACCGATTTTCGTATCATCGGCAAATTTGCAAATGTTGCTACTCAAACCTGAATCTAAATCATTTATACGTATTCGATCTATTCAATTTGTATGGTATACTACGTTCCTGTGCTTTGTTTAGAATATTCTTAAATACGTTATATATTGAATCCACATCGAATTCCCCATTTGTTCCCCATGAAAAGGATCAATGCATAAATGTTCGTAATAAGGCAAATCGGACACTTGGATTTATTAATCGCAGCGTTAGTAACAAGACACCTGGTGTGGTTCTCAAGCTATATCTTGCTCTAGTTAGGCCCCATTTAGATTATGCAGTTCAGTTTTGGTCGCCATATTATAGAATGGATATAAATTCACTTGAACGTGTCCAGCGTAGGATGACTAAGTTAATTCCCCAAATTAGAAATCTTTCATATGAAGAAAGATTAACAAAGCTTAAGTTGCATTCACTGGAAAGGCGAAGAGTTAGGGGTGACATGATAGAGGTTTACAAGTGGATGAATGGACATAACCGGGGGGATATAAATAGGGTATTAAAAGTATCAACACAGGACAGAACACGAAACAATGGATATAAATTGGATAAGTTTAGATTTAGGAAAGACTTGGGTAAATACTGGTTCAGTAACAGGGTTGTTGATTTGTGGAACCAATTGCCGCGTAACATTGTGGAGGTGGGGTCCCTCGATTGTTTCAAGCACGGGTTGGACAAGTATATGAGTGGGATTGGGTGGTTATAGAATAGGAGCTGCCTCGTATGGGCCAATAGGCCTTCTGCAGTTACCTTTGTTCTTATGTTCTTATGTTCCCCATTTAAGTCCCCTATCGCTGGGTTCATGTCTCGCTCCAAGACCGGCCCACACCCCATACCCAAGACTTTCCAATCAATTTGACCCAAAAAATTTCTTAGGCTATTAAAATCAGCTTTTCGAAAATCTGGCACTTTAACAGAATATTCTCCTACAAGTTTTTTCCATTCTATGCTAAATCTGATTTCTTTGTGATCACTGTTCCCTTGCTCACTCCCTATTTCGATGTCATTAATTTGTGTTTTCCTGTAAGTTAACACTAAATCTAAAATATTATTTTCCCGTTTTGGTTCCTTAATGCGTTGCGTAAGAAAGCAATCGTCAATTAATTCTAGAAAATCGTCTGCTTCACTATTCCCTGTTTTGTTCAACCAGTTTATTCCACTAAAATTAAAGTCACCCATGATGTAAATACTGTTAGATCTAGATGCCCTAGATATTTCATCGCATAGATGCTTTGCTTCCATTCTGTCTAAATTTGGTGGCTTATATATAACTACTATTATAATATTACTTGCTTTTTCGTATAATTCTATCCAAAAAGTTTCTGTGTGTGGCTCAGCTTTGATTCCCTCTTTGAGACTACATTTCAAATTGTCCCTAACATATATGGCTACTCCCCCTCCTCGTCTAATATATCTATCTGTGTGAAATAGTTTAAATCCATTTATTTGATATTCAGCTAATAGTTCTCTATTTTCCACATTCATCCACGTTTCGGTAAGTGCAATAATATCTATTTTTTCTGTGCAGACAAGAGCATTTAATTCGTTAATTTTATTTCTTAGACTTCTACTGTTAGTGTAATATACCCTAAGTGAATTGTTATTTTGAGGCCCTTCTCTTTCCCTGATCATTTTGCCAATTCCTTTCTCCCACAAACACATACTTTTATTATCTCCTTCCTCCAAATCAATTCCCATACCTCTATCTACTAACAGTTTAAACCCAAACAAACACCTCTAACCACTTCTTCCAACGAGTTCGCAACAGCAACAACCCCAGCTCTCGATAGATGCACCCCATCACGAGCATACATTTCATTTCTTCGATAGAAGTGTTCCCAGTTGTCTATGAAAGATATTGCATTTGATTTGCAATATCTTTCCAGCCGGCAATTGACACCAAGTGCCCTTGACATCCATTCATTTCCCACTCCCTTTCTTGGAAGAATGCCACATGATCGGGATTCCTCCCTTGCTCCTAACTAATTCAATGGCTGTCCTGAATCTCTGTATTAGTTCCTCACTCCTAACTCGTCAAACATCATTACCCCCTGCACTAATAGAAATAATGGGTTTAATAATAATAATGGGTTTATTCCTGTCATAATATCATTCATGTTTCCAACAATATCACCAATTCCAGCTCCCGGATAGCAAACCCTTAATCTGTTCCCCCTATCTCTGGCACAAAACGTCCTGTCTAAATACCTCACCTGGGAATCTCCCACAACCAAAATTCGCTTCGATTCTCCCTTTTCCTTTCGAGCAGTTTGAGGGACCTGCGCTTCAATGCTCCTCGTTACTTTGTCTTTGCCTAAAGATTTAGGAAAGACTTGGGTAAATACTGGTTCGGTAACAGGATTTTTGATTTGTGGAACCAATTACCGCGTAACGTGGTGGAGGTGGGGTCCCATGATTGTTTCATACATGATTGATTGTACAGTTTTCTCAAAATCTCTAATATTATACGATTGTCAAGTACTAAGTTAGGCAGTCTCTGTGGTGTAGTGGTAAGACACTCGCCTGACGTTCCGCGAGCGCTTTGTCATGGGTTCGTGTCCTGGCCGGGGGGGGATTTACTGTTCGCAAATCCTTAACTGTAGCCTCAGTTTAACTCAACAGTAATATGTGTACTTGGTCTAAAAACAATTTTTCGCGGCGGGGATCGTATTCCAGGGACCTGCCCGAAACGCTACTCGTACTAGTGGCTACTACGTACTAGTGTACAAGAATGTAACAACTCTTGTATACATCTCAAACAAAGTAACGGCATCAAATTGTACAGTTACAGAGACTAATTCCAGAATAAAAAAGATCTATCAATAACTGATGTATAATATTTTATTGCTTCCCTTAACAAGTATTTAAATGATGGGAAAATAAATTATAAACTGGGTTTATGTTCATGTTTTATTGGAGTAAACTGTTGTAACACGAGTTAGGGTTCCTCTCTCTTTACTTCCTTCTTTCTACTCCCTCTACCCGTATTCTTACTTTTATTTCTAAACCAAGGGACTCCAAAACTTTTAACAAAGCCAACTCCACGCCACGTGGTCCTAAGACGATTGACCGACTTAGGATTCTACACCCAGTATGACGTGACCTAAGCTCTGAACACAACCCTAGAGTCACCTCTGCTGCCACCACCAGACCAGTAATACAAGAGCAATGATCGAGGTCTGGATTGATCACGCTAATTAATCAACCTAGGGGCTTGATCCCCACTATAAACGATGACCTTGAGTGTGGAATAAATTACACGGTAATGATAATTCCGATTCGATGTTAGAATCGGCGCCCAATGCAACTCTGCCTCGTGTGGACCACGTGACCAGGACAAGTATACACATAAAACACATGGAAACAATAAAATGCAAATTAATAACAAATTTAATTTATTAAAAGAAAACTAAAACAAAATCTAAATATGTTCACTCCCTATCACTTTAACACTCCCTACTTGACCTGAGTGGCAAATGAGACTATTTCTATACTTAACAATAACAACTATACCTTGGGCGACCAGCTAGATGTCTTGGCTGGTCTTGGGGAGAGGTAAGATGTTTGACCTCTCCCAGCTGCTTCCGTGACCACACTGATTTCTTCCTTGTCTGGTCTCCCCCAGACAGAACATTGTATCCTTCCGCCTAGTCAAAGTTCTACCAAGTTACTAGCAAGGTTTAAGTTATAACAATTAACCTCTGTTGTACTTAATTAATCCAGACTGGTTGAATTATTTTACTGAATTAAATTACAAACATCTAACGGCAGAGCTGTTCCCGATCACAAAAATGGTTATTAAAACTTTGAGAAATATTAGACATGTCAACCCTGCTGACCTATGACCGCCGGTCACTCCGCTTTAGAAGTTAGATCTGATTCGTGACGTCACTGATGGTGACTTAAACTCAATAATTAGAATACTCTTGATATTGTATCCAGTACTATTATACAATACAATTTTAATGCAAAATGAATAAAGGCTAATTTTCTCTAAATTACTGAATACTATTGGATGATTCATTATACGCAGCTATGAACAAAGCGTCGGTTATTTCCACCGCGAATTCCCCTGGGGGTCAGGTCACCATGCGGCTCAGCTTCCCATTCTCTTTTGTCGATAAACCACTCTGGATAATTCTTACAACAGCCTAGTTTGTTACAACCCCCCCGCACAAGCACTTAGTAAACCTTGTTAATTTGTTAAAATTCACGAGGTTTAGTATCCAAACCCACAATTCAACTCATGCCACAAACAAAAGCTAACCTAACTAATAAAATTTGACAAATAATAGTCCAACATCATAGGGTGTAGAATCCTAAGTCGGTCAATCGTCTTAGGACCACGTGGCGTGGAGTTGGCTTTGTTAAAAGTTTTGGAGTCCCTTGGTTTAGAAATAAAAGTAAGAATACGGGTAGAGGGAGTAGAAAGAAGGAAGTAAAGAGAGAGGAACCCTAACTCGTGTTACACTGTGTAGACTACAAGCAGTGAGTTATGAGTAACTTCCAGGACAACTTAATGTGGAAAGCAACAGTTTGAAACACTTGATAGACAGGACACTAGAGCCTCTTCCATCTGGTCGAGGCAGTGTGACGTGTTAGAGCCAAGGCTTGCCTGACTATGCCCCTGGTCGCTTGGTGGGACTGGTCGGTGCCAGGATGTACCTCTACCAAGGTCATGTCTCTCAAAGGTATTGGTGTCTTGTCTTTCATAATATCAGAAGCCTTACTAATGTCCTCTGAAGGCTGGCCCAGGAATAGAGAGATTTCCTCCAACGTGGTCACTTTCTGGGCTGTTGACTGCGGGTAGGGAGAGGCCGGTGACATGACCTCTGAAGTGTTGACAGGAGCCTTAACCTAGAAGGTGGTAAATGTTGGTTGAGGCCTCAGCACATCCAGAGAGCTGCTGGCGACACTCAGGGCGTCGTATTATACATTGTGTGTCTGGCCAAGGGGACAAGCAGACTCTTGAGAGGAGCATTTGAGCCCATCAAAGTTGGTTATCTCATTCTGGAAGCTGTAGTAGGAATTAGGCTGTTCCCCACTTGACTTTGAGGAGGTCTTCACCTGAAAACATAAAACATGAACATTAACATTGTAGTTGTAAACAAGATATTAAAATAGTTAACAACATGACTATATATACCCAACAAATCAAACAATGCAACTCTCACATTGTGTCCGGGTAATTTGTTGATGTTGCAACAACCCTCACCTTGTTAATGAAGCAACACAGCAAATGCATGAGTATTACAAACAGCAAAAGTCCTCCCACGATTGGGAGCTGAATGATCATCTCCTTAGTGAACATGTCGGCCATCGTGGCTGTCTGCAGGGAAACAGGGAATGGTCGCTGGAGGTGTCAGTGACTGAGAGAGAAGGACTGATGTGAACACTGCTAACTTGATTGATTGATTGATAAAGATTAAGACACCCAAAAGGTGGCACGGGCATGAATAGCCCGTAAGTGGTGGCCCTTTTGAGCCATTACCAGTATCAAGAGCTGATACTGGAGATTTGTGGAGGTGCAACTGCACCCTGCGTGACGGGAGATGTCTCCCGTAATTATTAATTTGTTTTCTTTTTTCTTTTTTTTCCCCCAGTGTTCTGAGGTTGCATTTAACCATCAAGCTGTTATCGTGGGGGAGGATACTGCTTCACAGTCTTTATGAGGGTGTCCAGCTGCTGGACACCTTTGTTGACCAGGAGAGTGGCTGTGTTGATGGCTTCAGGGTGGCCACTGCATGATTCAGGAACTCTTAAAGCTCTTCTAAGGTCATTGGTTGCTTCACATTCCAGAAGATAGTGAAGTAATGGCTTTTCTGTGACAGTTTGGCAGAAGATGCACTCTCTCTGTCGGGGTTCACCAATCTCCCAGTTGCATCTGTAACCTAGACGTAGTCTATATAGCCTAACTGCTATTTCCCTGTGGATTCCTTTTGGGATATTTAACCTTTCTAATTTGGTTGCCTGAAGATACCATGTTGCAGATGGCGAACCTTCAGCTATTCTCTGGTGTAGGTAGGCTTTGTTGAGATGTGTGAGTTTTTTGGTGATGATGTTTTTTATGTTCTCTAGGCTGGGTTGAATTGTTTTATGTATCACTGGATGACGAGTTGCCAATTTAGCAATTTCATCAGCTTTTTCATTTAATGGGATTCCAATATGGGATGGGATCCAGTTTAAAGTTATGTTGAGGCCTTTGCCTTTAGCGACTGCTCCTTGATACAAAATGGTGGTAATTATTTCCACATTATCTTTCCACTGTTTTTGTCCTAGTATTTGAAGTGCAGCTTTTGAGTCTGTGTGTATGATTGCATTTTGAGTGTTTTGTGCAATCACATATGCGAATGCCTGTTGTATGGCGAACAGCTCAGTTTGGGTTGATGATACTAGTCCTCCCAGTCTCCAATATGCCTGAACGCTGGTCGTGCAAAGAGCAGCGCCAGCACTCCCATTTTCTGTGTCCACCGATCCGTCTGTGAAGATGTGGGTGGCTCCTGCTACTGCTATGCTATACATTTGCTCTTCTATTATGCGCCTTAGGATTGTCGGATCATAGGCAGCCTTTTTCATTGGGAGACTTTCTATTACTATTTTGAAAGTAGGCTCTTCCCACGGCGCGGAAGGAGTGTAATTTGGGTGTGGATGATCACCCTCTCTATCAAGAATCATGTTTTTTAAATGTAGTCTGTTTAGGACTTTTCCACTGCTAACACAGCTCTCTTGGTCATATAGTCCTTAACGGCCCGCCTCACTTCCCCTCCACAAACCACCAGCTGAGGCCTACCCGTAGAATAAAGGTAAATGCATAAGAACATAAGAACAAAGGTAACTGCAGAAGGCCTATTGGCCCATACGAGGCAGCTCCTATTCTATAACCACCCAATCCCACTCATATACTTGTCCAACCCGTGCTTGAAACAATCGAGGGACCCCACCTCCACAATGTTACGCGGCAATTGGTTCCACAAATCAACAACCCTGTTACTGAACCAGTATTTACCCAAGTCTTTCCTAAATCTAAACTTATCCAATTTATATCCATTGTTTCGTGTTCTGTCCTGTGTTGATACTTTTAATACCCTATTAATATCCCCCGGTTATGTCCATTCATCCACTTGTAAACCTCTATCATGTCACCCCTAACTCTTCGCCTTTCCAGTGAATGCAACTTAAGCTTTGTTAATCTTTCTTCATATGAAAGATTTCTAATTTGGGGAATTAACTTAGTCATCCTACGCTGGACACGTTCAAGTGAATTTATATCCATTCTATAATATGGCGACCAAAACTGAACTGCATAATCTAAATGGGGCCTAACTAGAGCAAGATATAGCTTGAGAACCACACCAGGTGTCTTGTTACTAACGCTGCGATTAATAAATCCAAGTGTCCGATTTGCCTTATAAATGCAGAAGGTATATTAACCCATACAACGTTGCCAGAATCTATTTCACCTCAAATACAGTCACAATACCCGTAAAATGTTGTCTGGTCTACCCATAAAAATAAAGAAAACTGCAGAAGGCTTTTTGACCCTCTATTTACGATCTCCTTCTCTCCACAACACACGCACGCACACACACACACACAATTGCCTACTGCTTCACCATTAAGTGGTTTAAAAGGGTATTAAAAGTATCAACAAAAGACAGAACACAAAACAATGGATAAGAACAAAGGCAACTGCAGAAGGCCTGTTGGCCCATACGAGGCAGCTCCTATTTATAACCACCCAATCCCACTCATATACATGTCCAACCCATGCTTGAAACAATCGAGGGACCCCACCTCCAAAATGTTACGCGGCAATTGGTTCCACAAATCAACAACCCTGTTACTGAACCAGTATTTACCCTAGTCTTTCCTAAATCTAAACTTATCCAATTTATACCCATTGTTTCGTGTTCTGTCTTGAACACGAAACTTTTTTTGTTGTGTTGATACTTTTAATACCCTATTAATATCCCCTTTGTTATGTCCATTCACCCACTTCTAAACCTTTATCATGTCACCCCTAACTCTTCGCCTTTCCAGTGAATGCAACTTAAGCTTTGTTAATCTTTCTTCATATGAAAGATTTCTAATTTGGGGAATTAATTTAGTCATCCTACGCTGGACACGTTCAAGTGAATTTATATCCATTCTATAATTCAGTTTTGGCGACCAAAACTGAACTGCATAATCTAAATGGGGCCTAACTAGAGCAAGATATAGCTTGAGAACCACACCAGGTGTCTTGTTACTAACGCTGCGATTAATAAATCCAAGTGACCGATTTGCCTTATTACGATCATTTATGCATTGATCCTTTTGTTTTAAATTCTTACTAATCATAACTCCCAGATCCCTTTCGCAATCTCAACACCATCTAGCTCGTATCTTGTAACTCTATCATCATTATCTAACCTCAGAACTTTACATTTATCAGCATTAAACTGCATCTGCCAATCCTTTTACCATTTCAAAACCCTATCTAGATCAACTTGAAGTGATACTGAGTCATCCTCCGAATTAATTTCCCTACCGATTTTCGTATCATCGGCAAATTTGCAAATGTTGCTACTCAAACCTGAATCTAAATCATTTATACGTATTCGATCTATTCAATTTGTATGGTATACTACGTTCCTGTGCTTTGTTTAGAATATTCTTAAATACGTTATATATTGAATCCACATCGAATTCCCCATTTAAGTCCCCTATCGCTGGGTTCATGTCTCGCTCCAAGACCGGCCCACACCCCATACCCAAGACTTTCCAATCAATTTGACCCAAAAAATTTCTTAGGCTATTAAAATCAGCTTTTCGAAAATCTGGCACTTTAACAGAATATTCTCCTACAAGTTTTTTCCATTCTATGCTAAATCTGATTTCTTTGTGATCACTGTTCCCTTGCTCACTCCCTATTTCGATGTCATTAATTTGTGTTTCCCTGTAAGTTAACACTAAATCTAAAATATTATTTTCCCGTTTTGGTTCCTTAATGCGTTGCGTAAGAAAGCAATCGTCAATTAATTCTAGAAAATCGTCTGCTTCACTATTCCCTGTTTTGTTCAACCAGTTTATTCCACTAAAATTAAAGTCACCCATGATGTAAATACTGTTAGATCTAGATGCCCTAGATATTTCATCGCATAGATGCTTTGCTTCCATTCTGTCTAAATTTGGTGGCTTATATATAACTACTATTATAATATTACTTGCTTTTTCGTATAATTCTATCCAAAAAGTTTCTGTGTGTGGCTCAGCTTTGATTCCCTCTTTGAGACTACATTTCAAATTGTCCCTAACATATATGGCTACTCCCCCTCCTCGTCTAATATATCTATCTGTGTGAAATAGTTTAAATCCATTTATTTGATATTCAGCTAATAGTTCTCTATTTTCCACATTCATCCACGTTTCGGTAAGTGCAATAATATCTATTTTTTCTGTGCAGACAAGAGCATTTAATTCGTTAATTTTATTTCTTAGACTTCTACTGTTAGTGTAATATACCCTAAGTGAATTGTTATTTTGAGGCCCTTCTCTTTCCCTGATCATTTTGCCAATTCCTTTCTCCCACAAACACATACTTTTATTATCTCCTTCCTCCAAATCAATTCCCATACCTCTATCTACTAACAGTTTAAACCCAAACAAACACCTCTAACCACTTCTTCCAACGAGTTCGCAACAGCAACAACCCCAGCTCTCGATAGATGCACCCCATCACGAGCATGCATTTCATTTCTTCGATAGAAGTGTTCCCAGTTGTCTATGAAAGATATTGCATTTGATTTGCAATATCTTTCCAGCCGGCAATTGACACCAAGTGCCCTTGACATCCATTCATTTCCCACTCCCTTTCTTGGAAGAATGCCACATGATCGGGATTCCTCCCTTGCTCCTAACTAATTCAATGGCTGTCCTGAATCTCTGTATTAGTTCCTCACTCCTAACTCGTCAAACATCATTACCCCCTGCACTAATAGAAATAATGGGTTTATTCCCCATTATTTAATAATGGGGAATAAACCCATTATTAAATAATAATGGGTTTATTCCTGTCATAATATCATTCATGTTTCCAACAATATCACCAATTCCAGCTCCCGGATAGCAAACCCTTAATCTGTTCCCCCTATCTCTGGCACAAAACGTCCTGTCTAAATACCTCACCTGGGAATCTCCCACAACCAAAATTCGCTTCGATTCTCCCTTTTCCTTTCGAGCAGTTTGAGGGACCTGCGCTTCAATGCTCCTCGTTACTTTGTCTTTGCCTAAAGATTTAGGAAAGACTTGGGTAAATACTGGTTCGGTAACAGGATTTTTGATTTGTGGAACCAATTACCGCGTAACGTGGTGGAGGTGGGGTCCCATGATTGTTTCATACATGATTGATTGTACAGTTTTCTCAAAATCTCTAATATTATACGATTGTCAAGTACTAAGTTAGGCAGTCTCTGTGGTGTAGTGGTAAGACACTCGCCTGACGTTCCGCGAGCGCTTTGTCATGGGTTCGTGTCCTGGCCGGGGGGGATTTACTGTTCGCAAATCCTTAACTGTAGCCTCAGTTTAACTCAACAGTAATATGTGTACTTGGTCTAAAAACAATTTTTCGCGGCGGGGATCGTATTCCAGGGACCTGCCCGAAACGCTACTCGTACTAGTGGCTACTACGTACTAGTGTACAAGAATGTAACAACTCTTGTATACATCTCAAACAAAGTAACGGCATCAAATTGTACAGTTACAGAGACTAATTCCAGAATAAAAAAGATCTATCAATAACTGATGTATAATATTTTATTGCTTCCCTTAACAAGTATTTAAATGATGGGAAAATAAATTATAAACTGGGTTTATGTTCATGTTTTATTGGAGTAAACTGTTGTAACACGAGTTAGGGTTCCTCTCTCTTTACTTCCTTCTTTCTACTCCCTCTACCCGTATTCTTACTTTTATTTCTAAACCAAGGGACTCCAAAACTTTTAACAAAGCCAACTCCACGCCACGTGGTCCTAAGACGATTGACCGACTTAGGATTCTACACCCAGTATGACGTGACCTAAGCTCTGAACACAACCCTAGAGTCACCTCTGCTGCCACCACCAGACCAGTAATACAAGAGCAATGATCGAGGTCTGGATTGATCACGCTAATTAATCAACCTAGGGGCTTGATCCCCACTATAAACGATGACCTTGAGTGTGGAATAAATTACACGGTAATGATAATTCCGATTCGATGTTAGAATCGGCGCCCAATGCAACTCTGCCTCGTGTGGACCACGTGACCAGGACAAGTATACACATAAAACACATGGAAACAATAAAATGCAAATTAATAACAAATTTAATTTATTAAAAGAAAACTAAAACAAAATCTAAATATGTTCACTCCCTATCACTTTAACACTCCCTACTTGACCTGAGTGGCAAATGAGACTATTTCTATACTTAACAATAACAACTATACCTTGGGCGACCAGCTAGATGTCTTGGCTGGTCTTGGGGAGAGGTAAGATGTTTGACCTCTCCCAGCTGCTTCCGTGACCACACTGATTTCTTCCTTGTCTGGTCTCCCCCAGACAGAACATTGTATCCTTCCGCCTAGTCAAAGTTCTACCAAGTTACTAGCAAGGTTTAAGTTATAACAATTAACCTCTGTTGTACTTAATTAATCCAGACTGGTTGAATTATTTTACTGAATTAAATTACAAACATCTAACGGCAGAGCTGTTCCCGATCACAAAAATGGTTATTAAAACTTTGAGAAATATTAGACATGTCAACCCTGCTGACCTATGACCGCCGGTCACTCCGCTTTAGAAGTTAGATCTGATTCGTGACGTCACTGATGGTGACTTAAACTCAATAATTAGAATACTCTTGATATTGTATCCAGTACTATTATACAATACAATTTTAATGCAAAATGAATAAAGGCTAATTTTCTCTAAATTACTGAATACTATTGGATGATTCATTATACGCAGCTATGAACAAAGCGTCGGTTATTTCCACCGCGAATTCCCCTGGGGGTCAGGTCACCATGCGGCTCAGCTTCCCATTCTCTTTTGTCGATAAACCACTCTGGATAATTCTTACAACAGCCTAGTTTGTTACAACCCCCCCGCACAAGCACTTAGTAAACCTTGTTAATTTGTTAAAATTCACGAGGTTTAGTATCCAAACCCACAATTCAACTCATGCCACAAACAAAAGCTAACCTAACTAATAAAATTTGACAAATAATAGTCCAACATCATAGGGTGTAGAATCCTAAGTCGGTCAATCGTCTTAGGACCACGTGGCGTGGAGTTGGCTTTGTTAAAAGTTTTGGAGTCCCTTGGTTTAGAAATAAAAGTAAGAATACGGGTAGAGGGAGTAGAAAGAAGGAAGTAAAGAGAGAGGAACCCTAACTCGTGTTACACTGTGTAGACTACAAGCAGTGAGTTATGAGTAACTTCCAGGACAACTTAATGTGGAAAGCAACAGTTTGAAACACTTGATAGACAGGACACTAGAGCCTCTTCCATCTGGTCGAGGCAGTGTGACGTGTTAGAGCCAAGGCTTGCCTGACTATGCCCCTGGTCGCTTGGTGGGACTGGTCGGTGCCAGGATGTACCTCTACCAAGGTCATGTCTCTCAAAGGTATTGGTGTCTTGTCTTTCATAATATCAGAAGCCTTACTAATGTCCTCTGAAGGCTGGCCCAGGAATAGAGAGATTTCCTCCAACGTGGTCACTTTCTGGGCTGTTGACTGCGGGTAGGGAGAGGCCGGTGACATGACCTCTGAAGTGTTGACAGGAGCCTTAACCTAGAAGGTGGTAAATGTTGGTTGAGGCCTCAGCACATCCAGAGAGCTGCTGGCGACACTCAGGGCGTCGTATTATACATTGTGTGTCTGGCCAAGGGGACAAGCAGACTCTTGAGAGGAGCATTTGAGCCCATCAAAGTTGGTTATCTCATTCTGGAAGCTGTAGTAGGAATTAGGCTGTTCCCCACTTGACTTTGAGGAGGTCTTCACCTGAAAACATAAAACATGAACATTAACATTGTAGTTGTAAACAAGATATTAAAATAGTTAACAACATGACTATATATACCCAACAAATCAAACAATGCAACTCTCACATTGTGTCCGGGTAATTTGTTGATGTTGCAACAACCCTCACCTTGTTAATGAAGCAACACAGCAAATGCATGAGTATTACAAACAGCAAAAGTCCTCCCACGATTGGGAGCTGAATGATCATCTCCTTAGTGAACATGTCGGCCATCGTGGCTGTCTGCAGGGAAACAGGGAATGGTCGCTGGAGGTGTCAGTGACTGAGAGAGAAGGACTGATGTGAACACTGCTAACTTGATTGATTGATTGATAAAGATTAAGACACCCAAAAGGTGGCACGGGCATGAATAGCCCGTAAGTGGTGGCCCTTTTGAGCCATTACCAGTATCAAGAGCTGATACTGGAGATTTGTGGAGGTGCAACTGCACCCTGCGTGACGGGAGATGTCTCCCGTAATTATTAATTTGTTTTCTTTTTTCTTTTTTTTCCCCCAGTGTTCTGAGGTTGCATTTAACCATCAAGCTGTTATCGTGGGGGAGGATACTGCTTCACAGTCTTTATGAGGGTGTCCAGCTGCTGGACACCTTTGTTGACCAGGAGAGTGGCTGTGTTGATGGCTTCAGGGTGGCCACTGCATGATTCAGGAACTCTTAAAGCTCTTCTAAGGTCATTGGTTGCTTCACATTCCAGAAGATAGTGAAGTAATGGCTTTTCTGTGACAGTTTGGCAGAAGATGCACTCTCTCTGTCGGGGTTCACCAATCTCCCAGTTGCATCTGTAACCTAGACGTAGTCTATATAGCCTAACTGCTATTTCCCTGTGGATTCCTTTTGGGATATTTAACCTTTCTAATTTGGTTGCCTGAAGATACCATGTTGCAGATGGCGAACCTTCAGCTATTCTCTGGTGTAGGTAGGCTTTGTTGAGATGTGTGAGTTTTTTGGTGATGATGTTTTTTATGTTCTCTAGGCTGGGTTGAATTGTTTTATGTATCACTGGATGACGAGTTGCCAATTTAGCAATTTCATCAGCTTTTTCATTTAATGGGATTCCAATATGGGATGGGATCCAGTTTAAAGTTATGTTGAGGCCTTTGCCTTTAGCGACTGCTCCTTGATACAAAATGGTGGTAATTATTTCCACATTATCTTTCCACTGTTTTTGTCCTAGTATTTGAAGTGCAGCTTTTGAGTCTGTGTGTATGATTGCATTTTGAGTGTTTTGTGCAATCACATATGCGAATGCCTGTTGTATGGCGAACAGCTCAGTTTGGGTTGATGATACTAGTCCTCCCAGTCTCCAATATGCCTGAACGCTGGTCGTGCAAAGAGCAGCGCCAGCACTCCCATTTTCTGTGTCCACCGATCCGTCTGTGAAGATGTGGGTGGCTCCTGCTACTGCTATGCTATACATTTGCTCTTCTATTATGCGCCTTAGGATTGTCGGATCATAGGCAGCCTTTTTCATTGGGAGACTTTCTATTACTATTTTGAAAGTAGGCTCTTCCCACGGCGCGGAAGGAGTGTAATTTGGGTGTGGATGATCACCCTCTCTATCAAGAATCATGTTTTTTAAATGTAGTCTGTTTAGGACTTTTCCACTGCTAACACAGCTCTCTTGGTCATATAGTCCTTAACGGCCCGCCTCACTTCCCCTCCACAAACCACCAGCTGAGGCCTACCCGTAGAATAAAGGTAAATGCATAAGAACATAAGAACAAAGGTAACTGCAGAAGGCCTATTGGCCCATACGAGGCAGCTCCTATTCTATAACCACCCAATCCCACTCATATACTTGTCCAACCCGTGCTTGAAACAATCGAGGGACCCCACCTCCACAATGTTACGCGGCAATTGGTTCCACAAATCAACAACCCTGTTACTGAACCAGTATTTACCCAAGTCTTTCCTAAATCTAAACTTATCCAATTTATATCCATTGTTTCGTGTTCTGTCCTGTGTTGATACTTTTAATACCCTATTAATATCCCCCGGTTATGTCCATTCATCCACTTGTAAACCTCTATCATGTCACCCCTAACTCTTCGCCTTTCCAGTGAATGCAACTTAAGCTTTGTTAATCTTTCTTCATATGAAAGATTTCTAATTTGGGGAATTAACTTAGTCATCCTACGCTGGACACGTTCAAGTGAATTTATATCCATTCTATAATATGGCGACCAAAACTGAACTGCATAATCTAAATGGGGCCTAACTAGAGCAAGATATAGCTTGAGAACCACACCAGGTGTCTTGTTACTAACGCTGCGATTAATAAATCCAAGTGTCCGATTTGCCTTATAAATGCAGAAGGTATATTAACCCATACAACGTTGCCAGAATCTATTTCACCTCAAATACAGTCACAATACCCGTAAAATGTTGTCTGGTCTACCCATAAAAATAAAGAAAACTGCAGAAGGCTTTTTGACCCTCTATTTACGATCTCCTTCTCTCCACAACACACGCACGCACACACACACACACAATTGCCTACTGCTTCACCATTAAGTGGTTTAAAAGGGTATTAAAAGTATCAACAAAAGACAGAACACAAAACAATGGATAAGAACAAAGGCAACTGCAGAAGGCCTGTTGGCCCATACGAGGCAGCTCCTATTTATAACCACCCAATCCCACTCATATACATGTCCAACCCATGCTTGAAACAATCGAGGGACCCCACCTCCAAAATGTTACGCGGCAATTGGTTCCACAAATCAACAACCCTGTTACTGAACCAGTATTTACCCTAGTCTTTCCTAAATCTAAACTTATCCAATTTATACCCATTGTTTCGTGTTCTGTCTTGAACACGAAACTTTTTTTGTTGTGTTGATACTTTTAATACCCTATTAATATCCCCTTTGTTATGTCCATTCACCCACTTCTAAACCTTTATCATGTCACCCCTAACTCTTCGCCTTTCCAGTGAATGCAACTTAAGCTTTGTTAATCTTTCTTCATATGAAAGATTTCTAATTTGGGGAATTAATTTAGTCATCCTACGCTGGACACGTTCAAGTGAATTTATATCCATTCTATAATTCAGTTTTGGCGACCAAAACTGAACTGCATAATCTAAATGGGGCCTAACTAGAGCAAGATATAGCTTGAGAACCACACCAGGTGTCTTGTTACTAACGCTGCGATTAATAAATCCAAGTGACCGATTTGCCTTATTACGATCATTTATGCATTGATCCTTTTGTTTTAAATTCTTACTAATCATAACTCCCAGATCCCTTTCGCAATCTCAACACCATCTAGCTCGTATCTTGTAACTCTATCATCATTATCTAACCTCAGAACTTTACATTTATCAGCATTAAACTGCATCTGCCAATCCTTTTACCATTTCAAAACCCTATCTAGATCAACTTGAAGTGATACTGAGTCATCCTCCGAATTAATTTCCCTACCGATTTTCGTATCATCGGCAAATTTGCAAATGTTGCTACTCAAACCTGAATCTAAATCATTTATACGTATTCGATCTATTCAATTTGTATGGTATACTACGTTCCTGTGCTTTGTTTAGAATATTCTTAAATACGTTATATATTGAATCCACATCGAATTCCCCATTTAAGTCCCCTATCGCTGGGTTCATGTCTCGCTCCAAGACCGGCCCACACCCCATACCCAAGACTTTCCAATCAATTTGACCCAAAAAATTTCTTAGGCTATTAAAATCAGCTTTTCGAAAATCTGGCACTTTAACAGAATATTCTCCTACAAGTTTTTTCCATTCTATGCTAAATCTGATTTCTTTGTGATCACTGTTCCCTTGCTCACTCCCTATTTCGATGTCATTAATTTGTGTTTCCCTGTAAGTTAACACTAAATCTAAAATATTATTTTCCCGTTTTGGTTCCTTAATGCGTTGCGTAAGAAAGCAATCGTCAATTAATTCTAGAAAATCGTCTGCTTCACTATTCCCTGTTTTGTTCAACCAGTTTATTCCACTAAAATTAAAGTCACCCATGATGTAAATACTGTTAGATCTAGATGCCCTAGATATTTCATCGCATAGATGCTTTGCTTCCATTCTGTCTAAATTTGGTGGCTTATATATAACTACTATTATAATATTACTTGCTTTTTCGTATAATTCTATCCAAAAAGTTTCTGTGTGTGGCTCAGCTTTGATTCCCTCTTTGAGACTACATTTCAAATTGTCCCTAACATATATGGCTACTCCCCCTCCTCGTCTAATATATCTATCTGTGTGAAATAGTTTAAATCCATTTATTTGATATTCAGCTAATAGTTCTCTATTTTCCACATTCATCCACGTTTCGGTAAGTGCATGTTACGGACCCGGATTCAGCGTCCGAGCCTGGAGCAGTGACAAACACGCCATCTGTGGGTCAGCTCCCGAAACCCCCGCCAAACGAGCGACGACACCTAGTGAGGACAGCGTGTACTGGCCTCGAGGACCAGTTTCCAGTCTGGTTCAGCGCTCAACACCGCCGCTCCTGACCTCTGGTGAGGTGGTGCTCCGACGACAGCGCCATCTATGGACTGGATACGTCAGGTGTTAGTATCTGAGCCTGTGAGTGTGGTGTATTAGTGTCCCGGTTATTAATGACGTGTCTGCTTACAGAGCCGACCTGGGACCACTGTGTTGAAGGTGGAGTCAGTCTACCCGAGGCAGCCAGTCTCCATACAGTGAAGTTTGCTGCAGCTGTCGTGACGTCGTCCCCCCGGAAGAACACTGTGGTGAGTTAAGCCTGCCAGTGGAGTGGCAGTGGAAGGATTTACCCGGGACCGACGGTTGGAGACGATAATCCACTGGGGTATTGAGGACAGGAGGGTGATTGGTGATATCACACGAGACTCCTGTCTAGGGCGTACCCCTTTTATCGTTCGTGGAGTGGCCGTACCAGCCTTGGTGGCTCCGTACCTGCCAGCAGACCTGCTGGACGTGTGGTTGACGGCCTCCGCGACGGTGCCCCCAGTGGACCTGTGTTGTGGCTGACCTGTGGCCAGGGTAGACTCGGCGTTCTCAGAGGACACGTCTTGAGGCCACGAAGAAAGCACCGCGGACTCAGCACCTAGCTTCGAGGATCCATAGTCTCCAGCAGAAGACTACAGTGTCGATCCCCTTTGTAAAGTGTTAATACCCCCCCCCCCCTTGTGTACGTTTTACTTTTATATATATATTTAAATGGTGATGGTGAAAATTATATTATATTAAGTTCTTACCTTTCTTTCCCTACTACCTTTAAGTTACTTGCGTCACGGATCGCATCCCTTGATAGCCTCTACTGGCTTGGGGCCGGATATATATCTTCCTCTAACTACATCAGAGTAAGAACCCCGTTGCGTCCCGAGAGGGCCGTAACATAATTGGCATCCCCAGCGGGATCCGTCCCCTTGTTAAGTATGTTTGACAGGGGTGGTGAAGTGGCGTAATCCCTGTATATAATTCCCCCTGTGTGACGATTGTGACGTTATACGTCCTGTTCGGTGCTCAGAGTGACTAAGTGCGATATTGTGCAGTGCGGTGCTCGCTGTGATTAAGCGATTAAGTGCAATATTGACTAGTGCGGTGCTCAGTGATTTAGTGCAATATTGTAGAGCGAAGTGTTCGCTTGGACTCAGTGCAATATTGGGTAGTGTGGTGCCCGGAGTGATTACGTGCAATATTGGCAAGTGCAGTGTTTGGTGCGATAAAGTGCAATATTGGCGTAGAACAGTGCTCGGTGTGTTAAGTGCTAACGTGTAAACGGTGTGTTAAGTGCTCGTTAAGTGTTCCATCTGTGACAATGGCAGACAAGGCTACCATCGATGATCTGGACGAGGTTCAGGCTTTTCTGAACAGAGAAGATTGTCTTGCCAGATTGAAATATTTGAGCAAACCAGAGCTTGTACTAGTGAGCGCCTACCTGGAGATCAAGATCCGTGCCAGTGATTCCCGTGTGGAGATCTTGTCCAAGGTACACCGGCACCTGAAGGCAGAAGAGAAACAGGAAGGCGAGACTCCTAGTACAAAGGAAAGTGTAGACATAGCTTCCACGGAAAAGGAAGATAAGGGCAGTGATGTTGACAGTGATGCAGGTGAGCTTAATATCGGCTTCCTAACAGTCAAGATGCGTGCCCTAGAAATTAATCGAGAAATTGAATGGAAGAAATTAGAAATGGAACGAGAGAGACAAGATAAAGAAATGGAGATGAAAGAAAAGGAATTGGCGATGAGGCGTTTAGAATTAGAAAGAGAAGAGAAACGAGAGAGACAAGATAAAGAATTAGAGATGAGACGTTTAGAATTAGAAGAAAGGAAAGCAGAGAGAGAAAGAGAAGAGAAACGAGAGAGAGAAGAGAGAGAGAAGAACGAGAAAGAGAGAGAGAAGAACGAGACAGGCAAGAACGACAGGACAAAGAGGAAAGAGAGAGACAACATGAACTAGAAGTTTTGCGATTAGGCGGTGGTCGGAGGCAAACGACGGACACCAGTGGTTTCGATCCGGTAAGAAACATTAAAATGGTCCCCAAATTCCATGAGAAGGAAGTGTCAAAATTCTTTGCATATAAAAGGGGTGACGCCGAGGAAAATAAGACTCGCGTCCCTACCAAAACGCACTTTGCAGCCTTCGAGAAAGTCGCTGCCTCTTTGGAGTGGCCAAGGGAGAATTGGGCCATCATGATACAGTCAGTCCTGACTGGGAAGGCCCAGATCGCCTACTCTACGTTATCCCTTGACGACTCCGGCGATTACGATATGGTGAAGAAAGTGGTGCTCATGGCGTACCAATTGGTACCTGAGGCTTACAGGCAGAAGTTTAGAAACCTGAAGAAGACCTCAGAGCACACTTTTACCGAATTCGCCACGATCAAGGAGCGACTTTTCCAGGAATGGTGTGCCTCTCGGAAGGTGGAGACCAGGGAAGACCTCGAACAGCTGATTCTGCTCGAGGACTTCAAGGATTGTTTGTCTGTAGACCTGAAGACGTACTTGGAGGAACAGCAGGTAGACCTTGAGTGCAGCAGCCACCATGGCTGAAGAGTATATCCTGACTCATAGGCCGTCTGCTAAGTACGTCCCGAGGAATTACCAGCGCCGGTTTGACAGACCTCACGACGAAGAAGAAAGACCCGTCCCACAAAGTGTTAAGAAGACTCCCCCAGGTAGCCCTCGAAGAACAAGTCCTAGTAGTCCGAAACACCGTAGTCCGAGGAGGAACATGGTGTGCTGGACTTGTGGGCAGAAAGGGCACATAGCTGCTAGGTGCCGAGGCAGAAGAGGTGGCAGCGCACGTAGGGAGGTGATGATGATGAGCTGTGTTACACCACCAGTAGGAAACCAGTCTACGACGACGCAGGAAGGACCAAGTTTGTTGGCCCCTCACACTTCAACCGGGTATGTATCGAGTGATCATACTGGTAGATCTGTAGTAGTGCTCAGAGATAGTGGAGCAGCCCAGTCCCTGATCGTGAAGAACTCGGTACCCGAGGGAGTAAGTGTGAACGGGAGACAAGAGGTTGTCCTGGTTGGGTTTCCAAGGACGCAGTACATCGCCCCCTTAGTGCCAGTACATCTTGATTCGCCTTATTTCAGCGGCACATGTGAGTTGGCAGTAGTCGATACCCTCCCTGTGGCTGGGATTGACGTGGTACTAGCCAACGACTTGGTGACAGATTGGAGCACCAATCGTCCCAAGGTTGCGGACGAGTCTACCGGAACAGCACGGTCTGAGGTAACAGGCAATGGTAATGCCCAGGTAAAGACAGACCCGGATTTGAACATGTCTAATTTGTCCTCTCACCCGCAGATCGACAGTTATTTAGCAGTGTCTCCTGATTCTCTCGACAAGGAACATGAGGTTAAGAAGGCAGAAGTACCTGAGCTAGAAGAGAGGCCTTGTGTGCAGACACCCACGGATACCAACGAGTCTGGAGCGAAGGCTAAGGTGTGCTTGCGGTATGGCAAGTTACAGCGTGTAGTGGACCAGCCAGAGATTCCCCAGACGTCAGAGGTATGTGAGGTGTGTTCAAAAGGTCTAGTGCCCTCTTCTGTCCAAGCCAGGCTAGTGGATGGTGCCGGCTATGGACATGACAAGCTCAGGAAACTTATCCCTCGACTTACCAAATGTTTCCTACCGGTATTTTGTTTTGTTCTCCTATGTGTTCTGTGTTCTCAGTAAGGACCGGTGGACGACCCGACGAATGATGGCTCCCATGAACATCGCGAAGAGGTCCCAGGGATTGGAGATTTGTACTGCAAGTGTTGAAGAAGGGACCTGGAAGGTAATGGTTGATACAGGAGGTACGACATGTGATAAATTGAGTGACTGTTTCCGACAGGTTGACACCCCTCGCGTGATAGCTGAGCCTCAATGCAGCGTTATGCGGAACGTTGGTCGACCTGACGGTGGCAGAGTGAATGCCATCTGCGACGTACAAGCAGCCCTGTTGGGACTAGGTGTGAACCTAGTAGGGTATGCTGTAAGTATTGACTTGCCCACTGTCGCGATCACTCTGAATTATCAGACCCCTGTATTCCAGGTTCCTGTCTCCCTGAAGGACCATCGGACCGGCACCAGAAATGCCGTCTGTGGTCAGCCATCATCGGTGCCACGACATAAGGAAGTGTCGAGTCGCCCCAAATCGTGTCGAAACCAATCCTTACTCGAGAGGTGTGAGATGATGTCCCTGCTTGACATCGCAGTGGAGACGTGGAAGATTACGTCAGGCAGATCATTGCCTTCCATTTTCAAGCTCTCTTTGTGCCAGAGTTTCTCGGTAGAAAAGTTCTGTGGACAAGACAGCCTCATCACTCCAGTTCATAGGATAAGTAAGTCTTTTAGAGTTGTGTCGCCCTGCTAATTTGGTTTGTGTTTTTTATAGAACCCCAAACCAAATTCCTTTTGGTGGGGAGGTGTTACGGACCCGGATTCAGCGTCCGAGCCTGGAGCAGTGACAAACACGCCATCTGTGGGTCAGCTCCCGAAACCCCCGCCAAACGAGCGACGACACCTAGTGAGGACAGCGTGTACTGGCCTCGAGGACCAGTTTCCAGTCTGGTTCAGCGCTCAACACCGCCGCTCCTGACCTCTGGTGAGGTGGTGCTCCGACGACAGCGCCATCTATGGACTGGATACGTCAGGTGTTAGTATCTGAGCCTGTGAGTGTGGTGTATTAGTGTCCCGGTTATTAATGACGTGTCTGCTTACAGAGCCGACCTGGGACCACTGTGTTGAAGGTGGAGTCAGTCTACCCGAGGCAGCCAGTCTCCATACAGTGAAGTTTGCTGCAGCTGTCGTGACGTCGTCCCCCCGGAAGAACACTGTGGTGTGTTAAGCCTGCCAGTGGAGTGGCAGTGGAAGGATTTACCCGGGACCGACGGTTGGAGACGATAATCCACTGGGGTATTGAGGACAGGAGGGTGATTGGTGATATCACACGAGACTCCTGTCTAGGGCGTACCCCTTTTATCGTTCATGGAGTGGCCGTACCAGCCTTGGTGGCTCCGTACCTGCCAGCAGACCTGCTGGACGTGTGGTTGACGGCCTCCGCGACGGTGCCCCCAGTGGACCTGTGTTGTGGCTGACCTGTGGCCAGGGTAGACTCGGCGTTCTCAGAGGACACGTCTTGAGGCCACGAAGAAAGCACCGCGGACTCAGCACCTAGCTTCGAGGATCCATAGTCTCCAGCAGAAGACTACAGTGTCGATCCCCTTTGTAAAGTGTTAATACCCCCCCCTTGTGTACGTTTTACTTTTATATATATATTTAAATGGTGATGGTGAAAATTATATTATATTAAGTTCTTACCTTTCTTTCCCTACTCCCTTTAAGTTACTTGCGTCACGGATCGCATCCCTTGATAGCCTCTACTGGCTTGGGGCCGGATATATATCTTCCTCTAACTACATCAGAGTAAGAACCCCGTTGCGTCCCGAGAGGGCCGTAACAGTGCAATAATATCTATTTTTTCTGTGCAGACAAGAGCATTTAATTCGTTAATTTTATTTCTTAGACTTCTACTGTTAGTGTAATATACCCTAAGTGAATTGTTATTTTGAGGCCCTTCTCTTTCCCTGATCATTTTGCCAATTCCTTTCTCCCACAAACACATACTTTTATTATCTCCTTCCTCCAAATCAATTCCCATACCTCTATCTACTAACAGTTTAAACCCAAACAAACACCTCTAACCACTTCTTCCAACGAGTTCGCAACAGCAACAACCCCAGCTCTCGATAGATGCACCCCATCACGAGCATACATTTCATTTCTTCCGATAGAAGTGTTCCCAGTTGTCTATGAAAGATATTGCATTTGATTTGCAATATCTTTCCAGCCGGCAATTGACACCAAGTGCCCTTGACATCCATTCATTTCCCACTCCCTTTCTTGGAAGAATGCCACATGATCGGGATTCCTCCCTTGCTCCTAACTAATTCAATGGCTGTCCTGAATCTCTGTATTAGTTCCTCACTCCTAACTCGTCAAACATCATTACCCCCTGCACTAATAGAAATAATGGGTTTGTTCCCATTTCCTGTCATAATATCATTCATATTTCCAACAATATCACCAATTCCAGCTCCCGGATAGCAAACCCTTAATCTGTTGCCCCTATCTCTGGCACAAAACGTTCTGTCTAAATACCTCACCTGGGAATCTCCCACAACCAAAATTCGCTTCGATTCTCCCTTTTCCTTTCGAGCAGTTTGAGGGACCTGCGCTTCAATGCTCCTCGTTACTTTGTCTTTGCCTAAAGATTTAGGAAAGACTTGGGTAAATACTGGTTCGGTAACAGGATTTTTTATTTGTGGAACCAATTACCGCGTAACGTGGTGGAGGTGGGGTCCCATGATTGTTTCATATATGATTGATTGTACAGTTTTCTCAAAATCTCTAATATTATACGATTGTCAAGTACTAAGTTAGGCAGTCTCTGTGGTGTAGTGGTAAGACACTCGCCTGGCGTTCCGCGAGCGCTTTGTCATGGGTTCGTGTCCTGGCCGGGGGGGAATTACTGTTCGCAAATCCTTAACTGTAGCCTCAGTTTAACTCAACAGTAATATGTGTACTTGGTCTAAAAACAATTTTTCGCGGCGGGGATCGTATTCCAGGGACCTGCCCGAAACGCTACTCGTACTAGTGGCTACTACGTACTAGTGTTCAAGAATGTAACAACTCTTGTATACATCTCAAACAAAGTAACGGCATCAAATTGTACAGTTACAGAGACTAATTCCAGAATAAAAAAGATCTATCAATAACTGATGTTTAATATATTATTGCTTCCCTTAACAAGTATTTAAATGATGGGAAAATAAATTGTAAACTGGGTTTATGTTCATGTTTTATTGGAGTAAACTGTGTAGACTACAAGCAGTGAGTTATGAGTAACTTCCAGGACAACTTAATGTGGAAAGCAACAGTTTGAAACACTTGATAGACAGGACACTAGAGCCTCTTCCATCTGGTCGAGGCAGTGTGACGTGTTAGAGCCAAAGCTTGCCTGACTATGCCCCTGGTCGCTTGGTGGCACTGGTTGGTGCCAGGATGTACCTCTACCAAGGTCATGTCTCTCAAAGGTATTGGTGTCTTGTCTTTCATAATATCAGAAGCCTTACTAATGTCCTCTGAAGGCTGGCCCAGGAATAGAGAGATTTCCTCCAACGTGGTCACTTTCTGGGCTGTTGACTGCGGGTAGGGAGAGGCCGGTGACATGACCTCTGAAGTGTTGACAGGAGCCTTAACCTGGAAGGTGGTAAATGTTGGTTGAGGCCTCGGCACATCCAGAGAGCTGCTGGCGACACTCAGGGCGTCGTATTATACATTGTGTGTCTGGCCAAGGGGCCAAGCAGACTCTTGAGAGCAGCATTTGAGCCCATCAAAGTTGGTTATCTCATTCTGGAAGCTGTAGTAGGAATTAGGCTGTTCCCCACTTGACTTTGAGGAGGTCTTCACCTGAAAACATAAAACATGAACATTAACATTGTAGTTGTAAACAAGATATTAAAATAGTTAACAACATGACTATTTATACCCAACAAATCAAACAATGCAACTCTCACATTGTGTCCGGGTAATTTGTTGATGTTGCAACAACCCTCACCTTGTTAATGAAGCAACACAGCAAATGCATGAGTATTACAAACAGCAAAAGTCCTCCCACGATTGAGAGCTGAATGATCATCTCCTTAGTGAACATGTCGGCCATCGTGGCTGTCTGCAGGGAAACAGGGAATGGTCGCTGGAGGTGTCAGTGACTGAGAGAGAAGGACTGTGTTAGCGTTGATGTGAACACTGCTAACACAGCTCTCTTGGTCATATAGTCCTTAACGGCCCGCCTCACTTCCCCTCCACAAACCACCAGCTGAGGCCTACCCGTAGAATAAAGGTAAATGCAGAAGGTATATTAACCCATACAACGTTGCCAGAATCTATTTCACCTCAAATACAGTCACAATACCCGTAAAATGTTGTCTGGTCTACCCATAAAAATAAAGAAAACTGCAGAAGGCTTTTTGACCCTCTATTTACGATCTCCTTCTCTCCACAACACACGCACGCACACACACACACACAATTGCCTACTGCTTCACCATTAAGTGGTTTAAAAGGGTATTAAAAGTATCAACAAAAGACAGAACACAAAACAATGGATAAGAACAAAGGCAACTGCAGAAGGCCTGTTGGCCCATACGAGGCAGCTCCTATTTATAACCACCCAATCCCACTCATATACATAAGAACATAAGAACATAAGAACAAAGGTAACTGCAGAAGGCCTATTGGCCCATACGAGGCAGCTCCTATTCTATAACCACCCAATCCCACTCATATACTTGTCCAACCCGTGCTTGAAACAATCGAGGGACCCCACCTCCACAATGTTACGCGGCAATTGGTTCCACAAATCAACAACCCTGTTACTGAACCAGTATTTACCCAAGTCTTTCCTAAATCTAAACTTATCCAATTTATATCCATTGTTTCGTGTTCTGTCCTGTGTTGATACTTTTAATACCCTATTAATATCCCCCCGGTTATGTCCATTCATCCACTTGTAAGCCTCTATCATGTCACCCCTAACTCTTCGCCTTTCCAGTGAATGCAACTTAAGCTTTGTTAATCTTTCTTCATATGAAAGATTTCTAATTTGGGGAATTAACTTAGTCATCCTACGCTGGACACGTTCAAGTGAATTTATATCCATTCTATAATATGGCGACCAAAACTGAACTGCATAATCTAAATGGGGCCTAACTAGAGCAAGATATAGCTTGAGAACCACACCAGGTGTCTTGTTACTAACGCTGCGATTAATAAATCCAAGTGTCCGATTTGCCTTATTACGAACATTTATGCATTGATCCTTTTGTTTTAAATTCTTACTAATCATAACTCCCAGATCCCTTTCGCAATCCGACTTCGCAATCACAACACCATCTAGCTCGTATCTTGTAACTCTATCATCATTACCTAACCTCAGAACTTTACATTTATCAGCATTAAACTGCATCTGCCAATCCTTTGACCATTTCAAAACCCTATCTAGATCAACTTGAAGTGATAGTGAGTCCTCCTCCGAATTAATTTCCCTACCGATTTTCGTATCATCGGCAAATTTGCAAATGTTGCTACTCAAACCTGAATCTAAATCATTTATATATATTATAAACAACAGAGGTCCCAGGACAGAGCCTTGAGGCACTCCACTTACAACATTTTCCCACTCTGACTTGATTCCATTTATACTAACTCTCTGTTTCCTTTGGTATAGCCATGCCCTAATCCAGCTTAATATAGCACCCCCAATACCATGAGACTCTATTTTTTTAATCAGTCTTTCATGTGGCACTGTATCAAAAGCTTTGCTAAAGTCAAGGTATACAACATCGCAATCCTTACCACTATCAACTGCCTCAACAATGCTAGAATAAAAAGATAACAAATTTGTTAAACATGAACGGCCATTTATAAAACCATGTTGCGACTCAATTATTAATTTATGTTTTTCAAGATGAAGACTAATTTTATTTGCTATTATAGATTCGAGTAACTTTCCCACAATAGACGTTAGGCTAATTGGTCGATAGTTAGACGCAAGTGATCTATCTCCTTTCTTAAAAACTGGTATCACATTAGCAACTTTCCAAAACTCTGGCACTCTGCCTGACTCTATTGATTTATTAAATATGGTTGACAGTGGGTCACAAAGCTCCTCTTTGCATTCTTTAAGCACCCTAGCAAACACTTCATCCGGCCCTGGGGATTTGTTTGGTTTGAGTTTTACTATTTGTTTAAGAACATCCTCCCTGGTAACTGCTAAACTCGTCAACCTGTCCTCGTCCCCACCCACATAGACTTGTTCGGCTGAAGGCATATTGTTAAGTTCCTCTTTAGTAAATACAGATACAAAATATTTATTAAAAATACTACTCATCTCTTCATCACTATCTGTTATTTGACCTGTCTCAGTTTTTAATGGACCTATCCTTTCCCTTGTCTTAGTACGATATAACTGAAAAAACCCTTTAGGATTTGTCTTTGCTTGCCCTGCTATGCGAACTTCATAGTTCATTTTTGCTTTCCTTATCTCTTTTTTAACATTTCTAACCAGTTGTACGAATTCCTGTTCTAAAGTGACCTCCCCATTTTTAATCCTTTTGTACCAAGCTCTCTTTTTACCTATAAGGTTCTTCAAATTCTTTGTTATCCACTTTGGGTCATTAGTATACGATCTATTCAATTTGTATGGTATACTACGTTCCTGTGCTTTGTTTAGAATATTCTTAAATAAGTTATATATTGAATCCACATCGAAATCCCCATTTAAGTCACCTATCGCTGGGTTCATGTCTCGCTCCAAGACCGGCCCACACCCCATACCCAAGCCTTTCCAATCAATTTGACCCAAAAAATTTCTTAGGCTATTAAAATCAGCTTTTCGAAAATCTGGCACTTTAACAGAATTTTCTCCTACTGGTCTATTCCATTCTATGCTAAATCTGATTTCTTTGTGATCACTGCTCCCTAGCTCACTCCCTATTTCGATGTCATTAATTTGCGTTTCCCTGTTAGTTAACTCTAAATCTAAAATATTATTTTCCCGTGTTGGTTCCTTAATGTGTTGCGTAAGAAAGCAATCGTCAATTAATTCTAGAAAATCTTCTGCTTCACTATTCCCTGTTTTGTTCAACCAGTTTATTCCGCTAAAATTAAAGTCACCCATGACATAAATACTGTTAGATCTAGATGCTCTAGATATTTCATCCCATAGATGCTTTGCTTCCATTCTGTCTAAATTTGGTGGCCTATATATTACTCCTATTATAATATTATTAGCTTTTTCGTTTAATTCAATCCAAATAGTTTCTGTGTGTGGCTCTGTTTTGATTCCCTCTTTGAGACTACATTTCAAATTGTCCCTAACATATATGGCTACTCCACCTCCTCGTCTAATATATCTATCTGAGTGAAATAGTTTAAATCCATATATTTGATATTCAGCTAATAGTTCTCTATTTTCTACATTCATCCACGTTTCGGTAAGTGCAATAATATCTATTTTTTCTGTGCAGACAAGAGCATTTAATTCGTTAATTTTATTTCTTAGACTTCTACTGTTAGTGTAATATACCCTAAGTGAATTGTTATTTTGCGGACCTTCTCTTTCCCTGATCGTTTTGCCAATTCCTTTCTCCCACAAACACATACTTTTATTACCTCCTTCCTCCAAATCAATTCCCATACCTCTATCTACTAACAGTTTAAACCCAAACAAACACCTCTAACCACTTCTTCTAGCGAGTTCGCAACAGCAACAACCCCAGCTCTCGATAGATGCACCCCATCACGAGCATACATTTCATTTCTTCCATAGAAGTGTTCCCAGTTGTCTATGAAAGATATTGCATTTGATTTGCAATATCTTTCCAGCCGGCAATTGACACCAAGTGCCCTCGATATCCATTCATTTCCCACTCCCTTTCTTGGAAGAATGCCACATATGATCGGGATTCCTCCCTTGCTCCTAACTAACTCTATGGCTGTTTTATACCTCTGAATCAGTTCCTCACTCCTGACTCGACCAACATCATTTCCTCCATCATTTCTTTGGACATTTATACATGTCCAACCCATGCTTGAAACAATCGAGGGACCCCACCTCCAAAATGTTACGCGGCAATTGGTTCCACAAATCAACAACCCTGTTACTGAACCAGTATTTACCCTAGTCTTTCCTAAATCTAAACTTATCCAATTTATACCCATTGTTTCGTGTTCTGTCTTGTGTTGATACTTTTAATACCCTATTAATATCCCCTTTGTTATGTCCATTCACCCACTTCTAAACCTCTATCATGTCACCCCTAACTCTTCGCCTTTCCAGTGAATGCAACTTAAGCTTTGTTAATCTTTCTTCACATGAAAGATTTCTAATTTGGGGAATTAATTTAGTCATCCTACGCTGGACACGTTCAAGTGAATTTATATCCATTCTATAATATGGCGACCAAAACTGAACTGCATAATCTAAATGGGGCCTAACTAGAGCAAGATATAGCTTGAGAACCACACCAGGTGTCTTGTTACTAACGCTGCGATTAATAAATCCAAGTGACCGATTTGCCTTATTACGAACATTTATGCATTGATCCTTTTGTTTTAAATTCTTACTAATCATAACTCCCAGATCCCTTTCGCAATCTCAACACCATCTAGCTCGTATCTTGTAACTCTATCATCATTATCTAACCTCAGAACTTTACATTTATCAGCATTAAACTGCATCTGCCAATCCTTCTACGATTTCAAAACCCTATCTAGATCAACTTGAAGTGATACTGAGTCATCCTCCGAATTAATTTCCCTACCGATTTTCGTATCATCGGCAAATTTGCAAATGTTGCTACTCAAACCTGAATCTAAATCATTTGTACGTATTCGATCTATTCAATTTGTATGGTATACTACGTTCCTGTGCTTTGTTTAGAATATTCTTAAATACGTTATATATTGAATCCACATCGAATTCCCCATTTAAGTCCCCTATCGCTGGGTTCATGTCTCGCTCCAAGACCGGCCCACACCCCATACCCAAGACTTTCCAATCAATTTGACTCAAAAAAATTCTTAGGCTATTAAAATCAGCTTTTCGAAAATCTGGCACTTTAACAGAATTTTCTCCTACAAGTCTTTTCCATTCTATGCTAAATCTGATTTCTTTGTGATCACTGTTCCCTTGCTCACTCCCTATTTCGATGTCATTAATTTGTGTTTTCCTGTAAGTTAACACTAAATCTAAAATATTATTTTCCCGTTTTGGTTCCTTAATGCGTTGCGTAAGAAAGCAATCGTCAATTAATTCTAGAAAATCGTCTGCTTCACTATTCCCTGTTTTGTTCAACCAGTTTATTCCACTAAAATTAAAGTCACCCATGACGTAAATACTGTTAGATCTAGATGCCCTAGATATTTCATCGCATAGATGCTTTGCTTCCATTCTGTCTAAATTTGGTGGCTTATATATAACTACTATTATAATATTACTTGCTTTTTCGTATAATTCTATCCAAAAAGTTTCTGTGTGTGGCTCAGCTTTGATTCCCTCTTTGAGACTACATTTCAAATTGTCCCTAACATATATGGCTACTCCCCCTCCTCGTCTAATATATCTATCTGTGTGAAATAGTTTAAATCCATTTATTTGATATTCAGCTAATAGTTCTCTATTTTCCACATTCATCCACGTTTCGGTAAGTGCAATTACATCTATTTTTTCTGTGCAGACAAGAGCATTTAATTCGTTAATTTTATTTCTTAGACTTCTACTGTTAGTGTAATATACCCTAAGTGAATTGTTATTTTGAGGCCCTTCTCTTTCCCTGATCATTTTGCCAATTCCTTTCTCCCACAAACACATACTTTTATTATCTCCTTCCTCCAAATCAATTCCCATACCTCTATCTACTAACAGTTTAAACCCAAACAAACACCTCTAACCACTTCTTCCAACGAGTTCGCAACAGCAACAACCCCAGCTCTCGATAGATGCACCCCATCACGAGCATACATTTCATTTCTTCCATAGAAGTGTTCCCAGTTGTCTATGAAAGATATTGCATTTGATTTGCAATATCTTTCCAGCCGGCAATTGACACCAAGTGCCCTTGACATCCATTCATTTCCCACTCCCTTTCTTGGAAGAATGCCACATGATCGGGATTCCTCCCTTGCTCCTAACTAATTCAATGGCTGTCCTGCATCTCTGTATTAGTTCCTCACTCCTAACTCGTCAAACATCATTACCCCCTGCACTAATAGAAATAATGGGTTTGTTCCCATTTCCTGTCATAATATCATTCATGTTTCCAACAATATCACCAATTCCAGCTCCCGGATAGCAAACCCTTAATCTGTTCCCCCTATCTCTGGCACAAAACGTTCTGTCTAAATACCTCACCTGGGAATCTCCCACAACCAAAATTCGCTTCGATTCTCCCTTTTCCTTTCGAGCAGTTTGAGGGACCTGCGCTTCAATGCTCCTCGTTACTTTGTCTTTGCCTAAAGATTTAGGAAAGACTTGGGTAAATACTGGTTCGGTAACAGGATTTTTGATTTGTGGAACCAATTACCGCGTAACGTGGTGGAGGTGGGGTCCCATGATTGTTTCATATATGATTGATTGTACAGTTTTCTCAAAATCTCTAATATTATACGATTGTCAAGTACTAAGTTAGGCAGTCTCTGTGGTGTAGTGGTAAGACACTCGCCTGGCGTTCCGCGAGCGCTTTGTCATGGGTTCGTGTCCTGGCCGGGGGGGATTTACTGTTCGCAAATCCTTAACTGTAGCCTCAGTTTAACTCAACAGTAATATGTGTACTTGGTCTAAAAACAATTTTTCGCAGCGGGGATCGTATTCCAGGGACCTGCCCGAAACGCTACTCGTACTAGTGGCTACTACGTACTAGTGTACAAGAATGTAACAACTCTTGTATACATCTCAAACAAAGTAACGGCATCAAATTGTACAGTTACAGAGACTAATTCCAGAATAAAAAAGATCTATCAATAACTGATGTTTAATATATTATTGCTTCCCTTAACAAGTATTTAAATGATGGGAAAATAAATTATAAACTGGGTTTATGTTCATGTTTTATTGGAGTAAACTGTGTAGACTACAAGCAGTGAGTTATGAGTAACTTCCAGGACAACTTAATGTGGAAAGCAACAGTTTGAAACACTTGATAGACAGGACACTAGAGCCTCTTCCATCTGGTCGAGGCAGTGTGACGTGTTAGAGCCAAGGCTTGCCTGACTATGCCCCTGGTCGCTTGGTGGCACTGGTCGGTGCCAGGATGTACCTCTACCAAGGTCATGTCTCTCAAAGGTATTGGTGTCTTGTCTTTCATAATATCAGAAGCCTTACTAATGTCCTCTGAAGGCTGGCCCAGGAATAGAGAGATTTCCTCCAACGTGGTCACTTTCTGGGCTGTTGACTGTGGGTAGGGAGAGGCCGGTGACATGACCTCTGAAGTGTTGACAGGAGCCTTAACCTGGAAGGTGGTAAATGTTGGTTGAGGCCTCGGCACATCCAGAGAGCTGCTGGCGACACTCAGGGCGTCGTATTATACATTGTGTGTCTGGCCAAGGGGCCAAGCAGACTCTTGAGAGGAGCATTTGAGCCCATCAAAGTTGGTTATCTCATTCTGGAAGCTGTAGTAGGAATTAGGCTGTTCCCCACTTGACTTTGAGGAGGTCTTCACCTGAAAACATAAAACATGAACATTAACATTGTAGTTGTAAACAAGATATTAAAATAGTTAACAACATGACTATTTATACCCAACAAATCAAACAATGCAACTCTCACATTGTGTCCGGGTAATTTGTTGATGTTGCAACAACCCTCACCTTGTTAATGAAGCAACACAGCAAATGCATGAGTATTACAAACAGCAAAAGTCCTCCCACGATTGAGAGCTGAATGATCATCTCCTTAGTGAACATGTCGGCCATCGTGGCTGTCTGCAGGGAAACAGGGAATGGTCGCTGGAGGTGTCAGTGACTGAGAGAGAAGGATTGTGTTAGCGTTGATGTGAACACTGCTAACGATGATGATGATGAAGATTAAGCCACCCAAAAGGTGGCACGGGCATCAATAGCCCGTAAGTGGTGGCCTTTTTAATCCATTACCAGTATCAAGAGCTGATACTGGAGATCTGTGGAGGTGCGAATGCACCCTGCATGATAGGAGATGTCTCCCTTGTGAATGTGTTAAGATGAAGATAAAGCCACCCAATAGGTGGCACGGACATGAATTGGTAAGTGGTGGCCCTTTTGGGCCATCACCAGTATCAATAGATGATACTGGAGATCTGTGGAGGTGCGACTGCACCCAGCGTGACGGGAGATGTCTCCCGTGTTTTAAACAGATGAAGAAGATGAAGATGAAGCCACCCAAAAGGTGGCACGGGCATGAATAGCCCGTAAGTGGTGGCCCTTTTGAGCCATTACCAGTATCAAGAGCTGATACTGGAGATTTGTGGAGGTGCAACTGCACCCTGCGTGACGGGAGATGTCTCCCGTAATTATTAATTTTTTTTTTTTTTTTTTTTTTTTTTCTCTTTTTTTTTTTTTTTTTTCCCCCAGTGTCGCACACTGCTAACACAGCTCTCTTGGTCATATAGTCCTTAACGGCCCGCCTCACTTCCCCTCCACAAACCACCAGCTGAGGCCTACCCGTAGAATAAAGGTAAATGCAGAAGGTATATTAACCCATACAACGTTGCCAGAATCTATTTCACCTCAAATACAGTCACAATACCCGTAAAATGTTGTCTGGTCTACCCATAAAAATAAAGAAAACTGCAGAAGGCTTTTTGACCCTCTATTTACGATCTCCTTCTCTCCACAACACACGCACGCACACACACACACACAATTGCCTACTGCTTCACCATTAAGTGGTTTAAAAGGGTATTAAAAGTATCAACAAAAGACAGAACACAAAACAATGGATAAGAACAAAGGCAACTGCAGAAGGCCTGTTGGCCCATACGAGGCAGCTCCTATTTATAACCACCCAATCCCACTCATATACATGTCCAACCCATGCTTGAAACAATCGAGGGACCCCACCTCCAAAATGTTACGCGGCAATTGGTTCCACAAATCAACAACCCAGTTACTGAACCAGTATTTACCCTAGTCTTTTCTAAACTTATCCAATTTATACCCATTGTTTCGTGTTCTGTCTTGTGTTGATACTTTTAATACCCTATTAATATCCCCTTTGTTATGTCCATTCACCCACTTCTAAACCTCTATCATGTCACCCCTAACTCTTCGCCTTTCCAGTGAATGCAACTTAAGCTTTGTTAATCTTTCTTCATATGAAAGATTTCTAATTTGGGGAATTAATTTAGTCATCCTACGCTGGACACGTTCAAGTGAATTTATATCCATTCTATAATATGGCGACCAAAACTGAACTGAACATAAGAACATAAGAACATAAGAACAAAGGTAACTGCAGAAGGCCTATTGGCCCATACGAGGCAGCTCCTATTCTATAACCACCCAATCCCACTCATATACTTGTCCAACCCGTGCTTGAAACAATCGAGGGACCCCACCTCCACAATGTTACGCGGCAATTGGTTCCACAAATCAACAACCCTGTTACTGAACCAGTATTTACCCAAGTCTTTCCTAAATCTAAACTTATCCAATTTATATCCATTGTTTCGTGTTCTGTCCTGTGTTGATACTTTTAATACCCTATTAATATCCCCCCGGTTATGTCCATTCATCCACTTGTAAACCTCTATCATGTCACCCCTAACTCTTCGCCTTTCCAGTGAATGCAACTTAAGCTTTGTTAATCTTTCTTCATATGAAAGATTTCTAATTTGGGGAATTAACCTAGTCATCCTACGCTGGACACGTTCAAGTGAATTTATATCCATTCTATAATATGGCGACCAAAACTGAACTGCATAATCTAAATGGGGCCTAACTAGAGCAAGATATAGCTTGAGAACCACACCAGGTGTCTTGTTACTAACGCTGCGATTAATAAATCCAAGTGTCCGATTTGCCTTATTACGAACATTTATGCATTGATCCTTTTGTTTTAAATTCTTACTAATCATAACTCCCAGATCCCTTTCGCAATCCGACTTCGCAATCACAACACCATCTAGCTCGTATCTTGTAACTCTATCATCATTACCTAACCTCAGAACTTTACATTTATCAGCATTAAACTGCATCTGCCAATCCTTTGACCATTTCAAAACCCTATCTAGATCAACTTGAAGTGATAGTGAGTCCTCCTCCGAATTAATTTCCCTACCGATTTTCGTATCATCGGCAAATTTGCAAATGTTGCTACTCAAACCTGAATCTAAATCATTTATATATATTATAAACAACAGAGGTCCCAGGACAGAGCCTTGAGGCACTCCACTTACAACATTTTCCCACTCTGACTTGATTCCATTTATACTAACTCTCTGTTTCCTTTGGTATAGCCATGCCCTAATCCAGCTTAATATAGCACCCCCAATACCATGAGACTCTATTTTTTTAATCAGTCTTTCATGTGGCACTGTATCAAAAGCTTTGCTAAAGTCAAGGTATACAACATCGCAATCCTTACCACTATCAACTGCCTCAACAATGCTAGAATAAAAAGATAACAAATTTGTTAAACATGAACGGCCATTTATAAAACCATGTTGCGACTCAATTATTAATTTATGTTTTTCAAGATGAAGACGAATTTTATTTGCTATTATAGATTCGAGTAACTTTCCCACAATAGACGTTAGGCTAATTGGTCGATAGTTAGACGCAAGTGATCTATCTCCTTTCTTAAAAACTGGTATCACATTAGCAACTTTCCAAAACTCTGGCACTCTGCCTGACTCTATTGATTTATTAAATATGGTTGACAGTGGGTCACAAAGCTCCTCTTTGCATTCTTTAAGCACCCTAGCAAACACTTCATCCGGCCCTGGGGATTTGTTTGGTTTGAGTTTTACTATTTGTTTAAGAACATCCTCCCTGGTAACTGCTAAACTCGTCAACCTGTCCTCGTCCCCACCCACATAGACTTGTTCGGCTGAAGGCATATTGTTAAGTTCCTCTTTAGTAAATACAGATACAAAATATTTATTAAAAATACTACTCATCTCTTCATCACTATCTGTTATTTGACCTGTCTCAGTTTTTAATGGACCTATCCTTTCCCTAGTCTTAGTACGATATAACTGAAAAAACCCTTTAGGATTTGTCTTTGCTTGCCCTGCTATGCGAACTTCATAGTTCCTTTTTGCTTTCCTTATCTCTTTTTTAACATTTCTAACCAGTTGTACGAATTCCTGTTCTAAAGTGACCTCCCCATTTTTAATCCTTTTGTACCAAGCTCTCTTTTTACCTATAAGGTTCTTCAAATTCTTTGTTATCCACTTTGGGTCATTAGTATACGATCTATTCAATTTGTATGGTATACTACGTTCCTGTGCTTTGTTTAGAATATTCTTAAATAAGTTATATATTGAATCCACATCGAAATCCCCATTTAAGTCACCTATCGCTGGGTTCATGTCTCGCTCCAAGACCGGCCCACACCCCATACCCAAGCCTTTCCAATCAATTTGACCCAAAAAATTTCTTAGGCTATTAAAATCAGCTTTTCGAAAATCTGGCACTTTAACAGAATTTTCTCCTACTGGTCTATTCCATTCTATGCTAAATCTGATTTCTTTGTGATCACTGCTCCCTAGCTCACTCCCTATTTCGATGTCATTAATTTGCGTTTCCCTGTTAGTTAACACTAAATCTAAAATATTATTTTCCCGTGTTGGTTCCTTAATGTGTTGCGTAAGAAAGCAATCGTCAATTAATTCTAGAAAATCTTCTGCTTCACTATTCCCTGTTTTGTTCAACCAGTTTATTCCGCTAAAATTAAAGTCACCCATGACATAAATACTGTTAGATCTAGATGCTCTAGATATTTCATCCCATAGATGCTTTGCTTCCATTCTGTCTAAATTTGGTGGCCTATATATTACTCCTATTATAATATTATTAGCTTTTTCGTTTAATTCAATCCAAATAGTTTCTGTGTGTGGCTCTGTTTTGATTCCCTCTTTGAGACTACATTTCAAATTGTCCCTAACATATATGGCTACTCCACCTCCTCGTCTAATATATCTATCTGTGTGAAATAGTTTAAATCCATATATTTGATATTCAGCTAATAGTTCTCTATTTTCTACATTCATCCACGTTTCGGTAAGTGCAATAATATCTATTTTTTCTGTGCAGACAAGAGCATTTAATTCGTTAATTTTATTTCTTAGACTTCTACTGTTAGTGTAATATACCCTAAGTGAATTGTTATTTTGCGGACCTTCTCTTTCCCTGATCGTTTTGCCAATTCCTTTCTCCCACAAACACATACTTTTATTACCTCCTTCCTCCAAATCAATTCCCATACCTCTATCTACTAACAGTTTAAACCCAAACAAACACCTCTAACCACTTCTTCTAGCGAGTTCGCAACAGCAACAACCCCAGCTCTCGATAGATGCACCCCATCACGAGCATACATTTCATTTCTTCCATAGAAGTGTTCCCAGTTGTCTATGAAAGATATTGCATTTGATTTGCAATATCTTTCCAGCCGGCAATTGACACCAAGTGCCCTCGATATCCATTCATTTCCCACTCCCTTTCTTGGAAGAATGCCACATATGATCGGGATTCCTCCCTTGCTCCTAACTAACTCTATGGCTGTTTTATACCTCTGAATCAGTTCCTCACTCCTGACTCGACCAACATCATTTCCTCCCACGCTAATGCAAATAATGGGATTGTTCCCATTACCAGCCATAATATCATTCATGTTGTTTATAATATCACCAATGCCAGCTCCGGGATAGCAAACCCTTAACCTGTTCCCCCTATCTCTAGCACAAAACGTTCTATCCAAATACCTTATCTGGGAATCTCCCACAACTAATGTTTGCTTAGGTACTTCCTTTACTTTCTGAGGGGCCTGCGCTTCCTTTCTCTTCGTTGCTTTCCCTTTTGCGCGATCCACAGTCTCTCCACAGCACTCGTCCTCCAAAACGTCAAATGAATTTGAAGTTGCTATGGCGTTTGAAGGCGGCTTTATCAAAGTCTTCTTAAGGCCCCTGTCTTTCGCAACTCTCCAAGACGAGGTCCCTTTACTGCTGGTCTCCTCCTTCGTTACTTCTCGTTGTTTTTTAAGCTGACGCACCTCCTCCCGCAGAGAGTCCAACTCTGTCCTCAGGGCTCCCACTAGAGTCACCAGGTCCTTCACTACAACTTCCATATTGCTATGATAATATAACAACACTGAAAAAAACTGCATAATCTAAATGGGGCCTAACTAGAGCAAGATATAGCTTGAGAACCCACACCAGGTGTCTTGTTACTAACGCTGCGATTAATAAATCCAAGTGACCGATTTGCCTTATTACGAACATTTATGCATTGATCCTTTTGTTTTAAATTCTTACTAATCATAACTCCCAGATCCCTTTCGCAATCTCAACACCATCTAGCTCGTATCTTGTAACTCTATCATCATTATCTAACCTCAGAACTTTACATTTATCAGCATTAAACTGCATCTGCCAATCCTTTTACCATTTCAAAACCCTATCTAGATCAACTTGAAGTGATACTGAGTCATCCTCCGAATTAATTTCCCTACCGATTTTCGTATCATCGGCAAATTTGCAAATGTTGCTACTCAAACCTGAATCTAAATCATTTATACGTATTCGATCTATTCAATTTGTATGGTATACTACGTTCCTGTGCTTTGTTTAGAATATTCTTAAATACGTTATATATTGAATCCACATCGAATTCCCCATTTAAGTCCCCTATCGCTGGGTTCATGTCTCGCTCCAAGACCGGCCCACACCCCATACCCAAGACTTTCCAATCAATTTGACCCAAAAAATTTCTTAGG
>NW_027189411.1:137454-172468 GCF_040958095.1 Procambarus clarkii | reverse complement strand
ATTTAGATTATGCAGTTCAGTTTTGGTCGCCATATTATAGAATGGATATAAATTCACTTGAACGTGTCCAGCGTAGGATGACTGAGTTAATTCCCCAAATTAGAAATCTTTCATATGAAGAAAGATTAACAAAGCTTAAGTTGCATTCACTGGAAAGGCGAAGAGTTAGGGGCGACATGATAGAGGTTTACAAGTGGGTGAATGGACATAACAAGGGGGATATTAATAGGGTATTAAAAGTATCAACACAGGACAGAACACGAAACAATGGGTATAAATTGGATAAGTTTAGATTTAGGAAAGACTTGGGTAAATACTGGTTCAGTAACAGGGTTGTAGATTTGTGGAACCAATTGCCGCGTAACGTGGTGGAGGTGGGGTCCCTCGATTGTTTCAAGCGCGGGTTGGACAAGTATATGAGTGGGATTGGGTGGTTATAGAATAGGAGCTGCCTCGTATGGGCCAATAGGCCTTCTGCAGTTACCTTTGTTCTTATGTTCTTATGTTCTTACTTCTATGGAAGAAATGAAATGTATGCTCGTGATGGGGTGCATCTATCGAGAGCTGGGGTTGTTGCTGTTGCGAACTCGTTGGAATAAGTGGTTAGAGGTGTTTGTTTGGGTTTAAACTGTTAGTAGATAGGGATATGGGAATTGATTTGGAGGAAGGAGATAATAAAAGTATGTGTTTGTGGGAGAAAGGAATTGGCAAAATGATCAGGGAAAGAGAAGGGCCTCAAAATAATAATTCACTTAGGGTATATTACACTAACAGTAGAAGTCTAAGAAATAAAATCAACGAATTAAATGCTCTTGTCTGCACAGAAAAAAATAGATATTATTGCACTTACCGAAACGTGGATGAATGTGGAAAATAGAGAACTATTAGCTGAATATCATATAAATGGATTTAAACTATTTCACACAGATAGATATATTAGACGAGGAGGGGGAGTAGCCATATATGTTAGGGACAATTTGAAATGTAGTCTGAAAGAGGGAATCAAAGCTGAGCCACACACAGAAACTTTTTGGATAGAATTATACGAAAAAGCAAGTAATATTATAATAGTAGTCATATATAAGCCACCAAATTTAGACAGAATGGAAGCAAAGCATCTATGCGATGAAATATCTAGGGCATCTAGATCAGTATTTACGTCATGGGTGACTTTAATTTTAGTGGAATAAACTGGTTGAACAAAACAGGGAATAGTGAAGCAGACGATTTTCTAGAATTAATTGACGATTGCTTTCTTACGCAACGCATTAAGGAACCAAAACGGGAAAATATTTTAGATTTAGTGTTAACTTACAGGGAAACACAAATTAATGACATCGAAATAGGGAGTGAGCAAGGGAACAGTGATCACAAAGAAATCAGATTTAGCATAGAATGGAAAAGACTTGTAGGAGAAAATTCTGTTAAAGTGCCAGATTTTCGAAAAGCTGATTTTAATAGCCTAAGAAATTTTTTGGGTCAAATTGATTGGAAAGTCTTGGGTATGGGGTGTGGGCCGGTCTTGGAGCGAGACATGAACCCAGCGATAGGGGACTTAAATGGGGAATTCGATGTGGATTCAATATATAACGTATTTAAGAATATTCTAAACAAAGCACAGGAACGTAGTATACCATACAAATTGAATAGATCGAATACGTACAAATGATTTAGATTCAGGTTTGAGTAGCAACATTTGCAAATTTGCCGATGATACGAAAATCGGTAGGGAAATTAATTCGGAGGATGACTCAGTATCACTTCAAGTTGATCTAGATAGGGTTTTGAAATGGTAAAAGGATTGGCAGATGCAGTTTAATGCTGATAAATGTAAAGTTCTGAGGTTAGATAATGATGATAGAGTTACAAGATACGAGCTAGATGGTGTTGAGATTGCGAAAGGGATCTGGGAGTTATGATTAGTAAGAATTTAAAACAAAAGGATCAATGCATAAATGTTCGTAATAAGGCAAATCGGTCACTTAGATTATTAATCGCAGCGTTAGTAACAGGACACCTGGTGTGGTTCTCAAGCTATATCTTGCTCTAGTTAGGCCCCATTTAGATTATGCAGTTCAGTTTTGGTCGCCATATTATAGAATGGATATGAATTCACTTGAACGTGTCCAGCGTAGGATGACTAAATTAATTCCCCAAATTAGAAATCTTTCATATGAAGAAAGATTAACAAAGCTTAAGTTGCATTCACTGGAAAGGCGAAGAGTTAGGGGTGACATGATAGAGGTTTAGAAGTGGGTGAATGGACATAACAAAGGGGATATTAATAGGGTATTAAAAGTATCAACACAAGACAGAACACGAAACAATGGGTATAAATTGGATAAGTTTAGATTTAGGAAAGACTAGGGTAAATACTGGTTCAGTAACAGGGTTGTTGATTTGTGGAACCAATTGCCGCGTAACATTTTGGAGGTGGGGTCCCTCGATTGTTTCAAGCATGGGTTGGACATGTATATGAGTGGGATTGGGTGGTTATAAATAGGAGCTGCCTCGTATGGGCCAACAGGCCTTCTGCAGTTGCCTTTGTTCTTATCCATTGTTTTGTGTTCTGTCTTTTGTTGATACTTTTAATACCCTTTTAAACCACTTAATGGTGAAGCAGTAGGCAATTGTGTGTGTGTGTGTGCGTGCGTGTGTTGTGGAGAGAAGGAGATCGTAAATAGAGGGTCAAAAAGCCTTCTGCAGTTTTCTTTATTTTTATGGCTAGACCAGACAACATTTTACGGGTATTGTGACTGAATTTGAGGTGAAATAGATTCTGGCAACGTTGTATGGGTTAATATACCTTCTGCATTTACCTATATTCTACGGGTAGGCCTCAGCTGGTGGTTTGTGGAGGGGAAGTGAGGCGGGCCGTTAAGGACTATATAACCAAGAGAGCTGTGTTAGCAGTGTTCACATCAACGCTAACACAGTCCTTCTCTCTCAGTCACTGACACCTCCAGCGACCATTCCCTGTTTCCCTGCAGACAGCCACGATGGCCGACATGTTCACTAAGGAGATGATCATTCAGCTCTCAATCGTGGGAGGACTTTTGCTGTTTGTAATACTCATGCATTTGCTGTGTTGCTTCATTAACAAGGTGAGGGTTGTTGCAACATCAACAAATTACCCGGACACAATGTGAGAGTTGCATTGTTTGATTTGTTGGGTATAAATAGTCATGTTGTTAACTATTTTAATATCTTGTTTACAACTACAATGTTAATGTTCATGTTTTATGTTTTCAGGTGAAGACCTCCTCAAAGTCAAGTGGGGAACAGCCTAATTCCTACTACAGCTTCCAGAATGAGATAACCAACTTTGATGGGCTCAAATGCTCCTCTCAAGAGTCTGCTTGGCCCCTTGGCCAGACACACAATGTATAATACGACGCCCTGAGTGTCGCCAGCAGCTCTCTGGATGTGCCGAGGCCTCAACCAACATTTACCACCTTCCAGGTTAAGGCTCCTGTCAACACTTCAGAGGTCATGTCACCGGCCTCTCCCTACCCGCAGTCAACAGCCCAGAAAGTGACCACGTTGGAGGAAATCTCTCTATTCCTGGGCCAGCCTTCAGAGGACATTAGTAAGGCTTCTGATATTATGAAAGACAAGACACCAATACCTTTGAGAGACATGACCTTGGTAGAGGTACATCCTGGCACCGACCAGTGCCACCAAGCGACCAGGGGCATAGTCAGGCAAGCCTTGGCTCTAATACGTCACACTGCCTCGACCAGATGGAAGAGGCTCTAGTGTCCTGTCTATCAAGTGTTTCAAACTGTTGCTTTCCACATTAAGTTGTCCTGGAAGTTACTCATAACTCACTGCTTGTAGTCTACACAGTTTACTCCAATAAAACATGAACATAAACCCAGTTTATAATTTATTTTCCCATCATTTAAATACTTGTTAAGGGAAGCAATAATATATTATACATCAGTTATTGATAGATCTTTTTTATTCTGGAATTAGTCTCTGTAACTGTACAATTTGATGCCGTTACTTTGTTTGAGATGTATACAAGAGTTGTTACATTCTTGTACACTAGTACGTAGTAGCCACTAGTACGAGTAGCGTTTCGGGCAGGTCCCTGGAATACGATCCCCGCCGCGAAAAATTGTTTTTAGACCAAGTACACATATTACTGTTGAGTTAAACTGAGGCTACAGTTAAGGATTTGCGAACAGTAAATCCCCCCCGGCCAGGACACGAACCCATGACAAAGCGCTCGCGGAACGCCAGGCGAGTGTCTTACCACTACACCACAGAGACTGCCTAACTTAGTACTTGACAATCGTATAATATTAGAGATTTTGAGAAAACTGTACAATCAATCATATATGAAACAATCATGGGACCCCACCTCCACCACGTTACGCGGTAATTGGTTCCACAAATCAAAAATCCTGTTACCGAACCAGTATTTACCCAAGTCTTTCCTAAATCTTTAGGCAAAGACAAAGTAACGAGGAGCATTGAAGGGCAGGTCCCTCAAACTGCTCGAAAGGAAAAGGGAGAATCGAAGCGAATTTTGGTTGTGGGAGATTCCCAGGTGAGGTATTTAGACAGAACGTTTTGTGCCAGAGATAGGGGGAACAGATTAAGGGTTTGCTATCCGGGAGCTGGAATTGGTGATATTGTTGGAAACATGAATGATATTATGACAGGAAATGGGAACAAACCCATTATTTCTATTAGTGCAGGGGGTAATGATGTTTGACGAGTTAGGAGTGAGGAACTAATACAGAGATTCAGGACAGCCATTGAATTAGTTAGGAGCAAGGGAGGAATCCCGATCATGTGGCATTCTTCCAAGAAAGGGAGTGGGAAATGAATGGATGTCAAGGGCACTTAGTGTCAATTGCCGGCTGGAAAGATATTGCAAATCAAATGCAATATCTTTCATAGACAACTGGGAACACTTCTATGGAAGAAATGAAATGTATGCTCGTGATGGGGTGCATCTATCGAGAGCTGGGGTTGTTGCTGTTGCGAACTCGTTGGAAGAAGTGGTTAGAGGTGTTTGTTTGGGTTTAAACTGTTAGTAGATAGAGGTATGGGAATTGATTTGGAGGAAGGAGATAATAAAAGTATGTGTTTGTGGGAGAAAGGAATTGGCAAAATGATCAGGGAAAGAGAAGGGCCTCAAAATAACAATTCACTTAGGGTATATTACACTAACAGTAGAAGTCTAAGAAATAAAATTAACGAATTAAATGCTCTTGTCTGCACAGAAAAAATAGATATTATTGCACTTACCGAAACGTGGATGAATGTGGAAAATAGAGAACTATTAGCTGAATATCAAATAAATGGATTTAAACTATTTCACACAGATAGATATATTAGACGAGGAGGGGGAGTAGCCATATATGTTAGGGACAATTTGAAATGTAGTCTCTAAGAGGGAATCAAAGCTGAGCCACACACAGAAACTTTTTGGATAGAATTATACGAAAAAGCAAATAATATTATAATAGGAGTTATATATAAGCCAACAAATTTAGACGGAATGGAAGCAAAGCATCTATGGGATGAAATATCTAGGGCATCTAGATCTAACAGTATTTACGTCATGGGTGACTTTAATTTTAGTGGAATAAACTGGGTGAACAAAACAGGGAATAGTGAAGCAGACGATTTTCTAGAATTAATTGACGATTGCTTTCTTACGCAACGCATTAAGGAACCAACACGGGAAAATAATATTTTAGATTTAGTGTTAACTAACAGGGAAACACAAATTAATGACATCGAAATAGGGAGTGAGCAAGGGAACAGTGATCACAAAGAATTTAGAATAGAAAGGAAAAGACCTGTAGGAGAAAATTCTGTTAAAGTGCCAGATTTTCGAAAACCTGATTTTAAGCTTTTTTCTGCTTTTGCGATTTGCTGCCTAAGAAATTTTTTGGGTCAAAATGATTGGAAAGTCTTGGGTATGGGGTGTGGGCAGGTCTTGGAGCGAGACATGAACCCAGCGATAGGGGACTTAAATGGGGAATTCGATGTGGATTCAATATATAACGTATTTAAGAATATTCTAAACAGAGCACAGGAACGTAGTATACCATACAAATTGAATAGATCGAATACGTATAAATGATTTAGATTCAGGTTTGAGTAGCAACATTTGCAAATTTGCCGATGATACGAAAATCGGTAGGGAAATTAATTCGGAGGATGACTCGGTATCACTTCAAGTTGATCTAGATAGGGTTTTGAAATGGTAAAAGGATTGGCAGATGCAGTTTAATGCTGATAAATGTAAAGTTCTGAGGTTAGATAATGATGATAGAGTTACAAGACACGAGCTAGATGGTGTTGAGATTGCGAAAGGGATCTGGGAGTTATGATTAGTAAGAATTTAAAACAAAAGGATTAATGCATAAATGTTCGTAATAAGGCAAATCGGTCACTTGGATTTATTAATCGCAGCGTTAGTAACAAGACACCTGGTGTGGTTCTCAAGCTATATCTTGCTCTAGTTAGGCCCCATTACTTCCTTGAGCCTCTGCGGGTCACATGTTGATTTTTTAACTGATAATCTTTCAATGATTATCTTTAGAGTCGATTCTTCCCATGGAGGAGGCTGTCGAAAGTGTTGATATGGTCTATCTTCCCCTTTGTTTTTAATGGTCCATTTCATGTCCATTTTCTCTAAAATCTTGACCACATTATCCATCCATGTGGGATATTTGGGGCTTGAATCTGATTATTTAAATATTAATGTAGTAAATTAAATTACGAAGGACCACCCGCTTTTATAGTAAAGAGGGAAACTGAGAATTTCTGATCATTAGATAATTCCTAGATGAAACCAGTAACTATGGATAAAATACTAGAAAATATGATCATAGAAATAATTAATGGGCTGTATTATTAAATGAGTCAAACCCTCAAGCACCTACATTGGGGGTTTATTACTGGAGGTAAGTACGTCCAGGAATTAGTGTGGTTCGTTCACTAATTCAATTAATAATAATCTAATCCTATAAAAATTATATTGAAACTGCTATCATTACCATAGATGGGAACATAGATTATGAGTATAGTAATGAGAGTTACAGTAAATCACATATTAATCCTGAGGGATTCTGCACATAAGAAATTGCAATAGAATAATGAAAGAAAATATAGTCTTAGCTTAATGATGATTCCTTTAGACAAGCCATGGAAGTTCCTCTTATTCTCTGGACTCGGTCGGCTGACGAATGGGACGGATTAACATGGGAGAAGGCGGCATGGAAAGTTCCTCTCTCGTGCTGCAAGACAAATATTTACAGTAGCAACTAATTTGACTACTAAATCTATATTCAAGAAATTGAGAGTTACAGGTGACAAAATTTAATCACCTGTTATTAGATGTTATCGTGCGTCATAACAGACAATCACCCAGCTACCAATAAACTTTTACCCGATGCATCACATAAAGGAATATACTTAGCTGTGGGCACTGTATAAGTATTAAGATTGCCGTGCTTCGCGTCCCAGGCTCCGGTTAGACCTATCCTGGATAGTGACGCACTTCGCTGGCCGGTCACGTGTCGTCAAGAACCAGGTTAAAAGGTTCCTTATTTGACACCAGCACAAGCTGAAGATATTATCTGCAAGGTTATTCACGCCTCACAGTGGCGACTTTCATCTGAGGATAGATAACGTCTGCCCTAGTAACTGGACAATGGCGTCTCCTTGTGAGTACGGTATGCACAGGTCTGCCTCTGAGCGGCTCTCCACGTGTACTGGGTTGGCCTTCCTCTACCCACGCCGCGTCCGCGTTCATAAAACAAATTATTTTCACGAACATTAATATTTCTCGCATTTACGCTTGAAACGTTGAAGACTGGACGGGTTTATTATTTAGAGGAGGAAAATATTGTTATTTACCAATTTAAGAATAGTAAATATATAAGGGAGAGGAATTAATGTCTCCCCATGGCATTCACTGGTGACGTTAACGTTATTACGAGATAGACGCTATGACCCCAACGCTCTATTCGGCTTTTAGTTGGAAGTCAATTCGTCTGCAATTAGTTATCATACAGAATGCCTTAGGTATAGAGAATCGAATTTAATTCTCACATACATTGGATATAATGTGTTTACTGTAAGGAAATCTGATGCAATACTGGCGTCAGGTGACGTGAGAATTCTAGCCTACTGCACAGATGAAATTATTAGTACATGAGAATTCTACGTATTGTTAATTTTACTTACTACAATAATTAGTATAGTTAGTAATAAGTAATGACAATACAACAGTGTTGTATTCGGTGTTGGAAATATCCAACATAACTCCGGGGGGAGGATTCTAGGGTCGTAGTGTACTGTGTTGTACTGACCTATCCCGAAGTGACATTAAGATTAGTACATTAGTATGTTAATATGTTAGTATGTTAGTACACACATAACGAACGTCCCGGATTTATCAAGGACTTACAAGAACTTGAGTCTTGCTATTTGCATGTCAAATGAAACATGTTGCTTATAGCCTACACAATATTTAAAGAATTGTTCTTAGTTGAGAACTATAATAGGCTTGTAGTTTCCCTTGGTGGAAACATGTATTAAATATTGAAACATTAAATTATTAAGTTATCGGTAATCAGGAACTCTCTAAAGCTCACAATAAACTCAACAACTAGGGTCGCAGTGACATGTAATGGTGTATTACGTAGCTGCTGAATCGTAGGTAAACTCAGAAAAAGTTCCAAAGAACTGATAACATTATTGTATAATTATACAGTAAAGTATTATTAGTCATTTAAGATCAAGGAGACTATGACACTACAGTAAGGTGACTGTCTAGTGTCGCTGTGACTTGTAACTATTGAGTTACTAGACAATAACATCACGCAGCATCATGATCACCCCAAATTCAAATGAGGAAATTGAATCTAATGTGCACTGCCGTGCAGTAGTCATTCTGACTAATGGTACAACTAATTTGCTAATTAGTTAAAATAATAGAAAAGTAGAGAACTGAAAAGTTTATTCATTAAAATCAAGGAAAATTCTGAGTCGACAGTGAGATTAGTAGCCTAGTCATTCTGACTTATGAGCTAATTAAATGGCAGCTCATAGGCTTGACACTGTAAACTGGTTAGTACGAAATCACCTTTACATGAATTTGAGTTTATTAAATCAGTCTCTATAAGTATAGTCAACTGTAATTAAGGGTGAGTACCGATTAGGCTAGTACTCAGTTGACACTACTAAAGTCCCTAAACTTACCTAAATAAATGGTTTGAATTTCTAACCTACCTAAGTAAGAGACTAAGCTAATTGTGAGCAAAAATGTACTCGAATTAACATTGTGAGCAGTATTGAGCTCATTAACTGGTCGAGCTATATTGAACTCGTGAACATGGTGAGTTACATTGAACTCGTCAACAGTGTTGACAGGGTGAGCTGCAGTGAGCTCGTTAACAGTGTTAACAGGGTGAGCTGCAGTGAGCTCGTTAGCAGTGCTAACAGGGTGAGTTGCAGTGAACAGTGTTGACAGGGCAAGCTACAGTGAGCTCGTTAGCAGTGCTAACAGGGAGAGTTGCAGTGAACTCGTCAACAGTGTTGACAGGGTGAGCTACAGTGAGCTCGTTAGCAGTGCTAACAGGGTGAGTTGCAGTGAACTCGTCAACAGTGCTGACAGGGTGAGCTACAGTGAACTCGTTAGCAGTGCTAACAGGGTGAGTTGCAGTGAACTCGTCAACAGTGTTGACAGGGTGAGCTCGTTAGCAGTGCTAACAGGGTGAGTTGCAGTGAACTCGTCAACAGTGATGACAGGGTGAGCTACAGTGAGCTCGTTAGCAGTGCTAACAGGGTGAGTTACATTGAACTCGTCAACAGTGTTGACAGGGTGAGCTACAGTGAGCTCGTTAGCAGTGCTAACAGGGTGAGTTACAGTGAACTCGTCAACAGTGTTGACAGGGTGAGCTACAGTGAGCTCATTAGCAGTGCTAACAGGGTGAGTTACATTGAACTCGTCAACAGTGTTGACAGGGTGAGCTACATTGAGCTCGTTAACCGTTAACAGGGTGAGTTCAGTGAACTCGTCAACAGTGTTGACAGGGTGAGCTCGTTAGCAGTGCTAACAGGGTGAGCTGCAGTGAGCTCGTTAACAGTTAACAGGGTGAGTTCAGTGAACTCGTCAACAGTGTTGACAGGGTGAGCAACAGTGAGCTCGTTAGCAGTGCTAACAGGGTGAGCTGCAGTGAGCTCGTTAACAGTTAACAGGGTGAGTTCAGTGAACTCGAATTAACGAGGTGGAGTTTTGTCATTCAATTGTCATGGCGAGCAATATTAAGCTCGTACGCATGGGGAACAAGCACTCATATTATTACGTTAATTCTAAGGTGAGCTATATTAAGCTCATGGAGCATGTTAATTAACAATGCTGATGTTTAACGATAATGCATTAAACATCTTAGTTCTCTGTAAATTCACTTACATATTAGTAAGTTTGCAAGTTTGTTCGTGCTGCGCTCCTACACTAAATAAGCAGAAACGAAAGAAAAACAACTCAAACAATAAATGCAAGTATTTATCACTAACTCTTAGTGCAGAAAACATGGTATTAAGAAGGTTTTCTTGGCAAACCTTTAAGCGCAAGTATAGTGGACCAGTGGTCCTAGTGAATTTGTAATTAAATTCAGGAAATGCCAGTGGCATTGAGTGCTAGATTCTCTAGCCTAACATTATTAATTACCTAGGGAGTACTAGATTCTCTAGCCTAACATTACAATTTAACTAGGAAGTACTAGATTCTCTAGCCCAACATTACAATTTAACTAGGAAGACTGAGTGTGGTCAATTACTACTTGTCGAGAATAATTCTAGGTCTGCAGTGAATTCAATAGTTTGGTCGCTGTGACTTGTACTTGTTTGAGTACGAACCATTGGTTTTCACTGAGAGCTATGAAACATCTCGGCGAGTATCAATTGCACTACATTCAATCTGAGTTTATTACTCAGCTGCGTTTCTCCCTTTAGCTTGTTGCTGGAGAATTGATTTACTGCTGACTAATTTATTATTGTTAGCAGGTTTAGGCTTGTTCACATTCAGAACTTTACCAGTAAGTAAGTAGCCTCCTGCAGATTGGAGCATATTCATTCCCAATCGTTTAACATGTCCAGTTATGAACTGGTAATAGTAGTCGGCTCCTACTAGTACATCTACATTGTTAAGGCGGTCAGACTTTAACTTGTTGTCAGCCAAATTAATTTCACGTTCCTGCAGGAAGTGGGCTGTGTACCCCAGACCCTTAATATTTAAGTCTAAAGGTATTTGATCTACAACAATGGTTTGGACAGCCTTGGCATGACTACCTAGTCGTACAAGCGGTTGAACTACTGAGTATTCATGGGTTCCTCGATTTATCATGGACCCTGACAAGTTTAATTTTACCTGTCCTATTGGTTGTAAATTAAGTGCCTCTGCTGCCCTTTGAGTAATGAAAGTTCTCTGGGAACCTTGATCAAATAGTCCACGTATGGTGATCTTGGCACCTCTGTTCTTCACTTGAAGTTGGGCAGTAGGCAAAGCAGCATCCACTTGAGATGCTTGTGAAGTTACGCTGTACACATCTCGCACCTCGCAGCACTGTACTGGTGTAGATTCTCTACGTCCTATTCTAGGATTGACATAATTAGTCCTAACTAATTTGCACAGTGCAGCATGATGCTTGCCCCTTCTACACCTATTAAAGGGGTTTCAGTGGGGTGTCACAGCTGTTAACATTATGTGGTTTGAGACACCTAGTACATTTGTGTAACTGTTTGAGTCGTCTGACTCTTGTGTCTTTATTAGGATAATTAGTACATTTGTACAGAGAATGTTTTTGATTGCAAAACAAGCACATTCCCCATCCTACAGATCGTTTAGGGGTTACCGGTTTAGGTAAAACAGTATTTGCAGGTTGTGATGGTTTTACTGCTTGCATTTGCTTGTTATTTATTCTCTTGTGAGTACTTGGTGTACTCTGGGGAACCATTAACAGGCTCTTGGGAGTGATCTTTGGACTATTAGGTCTCTTAGGAGCTCCTGTGGGACTCTTAGGCCTCACTGATGAATCAGTATTTGACTGATTGTTGTTACATGGATTATTAGCACCTTTGTTACCTAGTGACAGTGTCACTTTAGGAGTTTCAGGTAAGGAAACTGATGTAGGTACAGTTTTGGTGCATTCAGATTTAGCATTAATTGCTTGGTCTGCTGTATGATTGCTCATATTACGCAAACCTGTAAATATATCCTGCATTGACAGGGTATTACCATTCTGGTATACATATAATTGATTAAGTGTGTCACCAGACAATTTTCTCTGGATGATAATTTTAGTCATCCACTCAGTAGTTGGGTGATCCACCTCTTTACTGAAAGAATTTACCAGTGACTCAAGCTGAAAACTAAAAGCTTGTAAAGAGTCAACTGATTGATCTGGTGAAGATAAATTTAATAATTGGTGCACAAGGTTTATAATAGTCTTCTCATTGTTAGCACTTACTTTAGAAGGCTGTTGTGAGCAATTGTGACCATTACTTGTGTTGCTTAAGGCTTCTTGTGTAGCCTCAGCTTTAATTATAGCTTCGACTGCTGCTGCAGCATTAGCTTTATCATTTTCTGGTTCAGATTCACTGATCATTGCAGCTTCACTTGTTTCATCTGCAGCTTCACTTGTTTCTCTGGGTTCTGGTGATAAGCTAGTTAATTCAGTAGCCTTATGTATTGAACTTATAGAATCCAGGGAACATTGAGAAGAGTGGTCTGAAATTTGATCAGACTCTGGAAACAAATCATCACATGAAGCTGTATTAGATGAGAGGTTAGAAAATGAAGGTTGATCTTCAGTTGTTGATCCTGCATCGTGATCAGCATTGATTAGAGGATTCTCCTCGTCTTGAGTTAGTTCAGGTATTTCATCTGAACTGAGTGTTAACCTGGATACAGGTCTATTAATGATCTGATCTACCCACTCGGGAATATCTTGTCTCGCAAGCACTTCCTTATATCGGTCTAACCTGGTTTGAACAGAATGTTCATAGTTATCGAGATCAGATTCTGTTAGACGTAAGTGGTCTGAAACAGTATGACCGACTTGGAGTAAATTCCTGTGGGACTCGATTACAGTCTTATGATCATATTTTTGGATGGCGTACCTTATGTAACTTGCTAGTCTATAGACGTCACCTGGGTCAGTTTCGACACAGAAATGACATTTCATAAGCAGTTTTCCTAAGGGACGTTGAAGAGCTGTCAAGAATCTTGCATTCCTTTCTAAAGGATTCATTCTTGCGGTAAGTTGAGCCTGATAGGGCTTATGTAGCTAGTGGTATAGCTATGGTGTCTGCTCCTTGATGTAGAGCAGGTATAATTATTGACAGCCTGATAGGGCTTATGTAGCTAGTGGTATAGCTATGGGGTCCGCTCCTTGATGTAGAGCAGGTATAAGTATTGACAGCCTGATATTTCTTGAGGCTGGTTGTAATTTACCTCATTTAGAGGTTAGCTACCTACCTAATAATAAGCAACTAAGATTTGAGTGGTACCTTGGTCTCACTACAGGTGTACCTCAGCTTAGCTCTTCTAAATCAGCCTCGGATGGGTAGCAGACTTACAGTAACACTCAAAGACATACATAGAAATATGCAATAGAATAATTACACAATAAATGGTTAATCCCACCCTTGATAGGGTCAGCACAAAAGAATAATATATGTGTCACTAACTAGCTCAAGCCTAGTCGTGTGAATTTCTACTTGAGAAACTACAACTATATTTAGTCTGTGCTTGTGCCAAATTCAACACAATCACAGCCTAAATTGCTACCTAATGAAGGTTGTCAAAGATTATATTATGGTGCAGTAATGTGCAAATAATTGTGCTGTGTTTTTGTTTTTTTTTGTATTTTATATAATATACACTTGTGTAATTATGTGTATAAGAAATTAAATGAACACAAAAGAATTAATTGTGTTTGGCAAGTATTCTACTGCCGTAAATATTACCTAACTCCTGAATGTACTCTTAATTGTGGAATAAAATATTATCAGGGTTAGTAATGATTAACTAATATGAGATCAGTAATTTATATTAGTATACTGGATCCCTAAATGTTAATGATCCACTGACTTGAGTGAATCAGTAATTATAACATGGATTCGGGCTATAATGGACAGTCTGCTGACAGCCCAATATTGAAACATTGGTATAGCCTAAATGGTTAACACTTAATTGGTGTTAGTGATTAATACAAGGTTATGAGCTGTTGCTCTTGGTGACCTAAAGATTCTACTTCAGTATGAAGTGTAGGTCTAAATGTTGTGGGTAATTGGTTATGACCCACTAAAGCTACCTTATACATGAGGTGAAAGTAGCAATATGTTAGTGTGATATAGCCTAACTAATGTGTTACACTGTTAGTTGACACAATTAATTAAATAGTTAGTCTAGCTTCTATCACACAAGGATTAGTTATTAATGGTTAATATTTTAATTATAAATTTAATGCCTATCCGGTTCGATAAGGACCATAATGTGGGATATTTGGGGCTTGAATCTGATTATTTAAATATTAATGTAGTAAATTAAATTACGAAGGACCACCCGCTTTTATAGTAAAGAGGGAAACTGAGAATTTCTGATCATTAGATAATTCCTAGATGAAACCAGTAACTATGGATAAAATACTAGAAAATATGATCATAGAAATAATTAATGGGCTGTATTATTAAATGAATCAAACCCTCAAGCACCTACATTGGGGGGTTATTACTGGAGGTAAGTACGTCCAGGAATTAGTGTGGTTCGTTCACTAATTCAATTAATAATAATCTAATCCTATAAAAATTATATTGAAACTGCTATCATTACCATAGATGGGAACATAGATTATGAGTATAGTAATGAGAGTTACAGTAAATCACATATTAATCCTGAGGGATTCTGCACATAAGAAATTGCAATAGAATCATGAAAGAAAATATAGTCTTAGCTTAATGATGATTCCTTTAGACAAGCCATGGAAGTTCCTCTTATTCTCTGGACTCGGTCGGCTGACGAATGGGACGGATTAACATGGGAGAAGGCGGCATGGAAAGTTCCTCTCTCGTGCTGCAAGACAAATATTTACAGTAGCAACTAATTTGACTACTAAATCTATATTCAAGAAATTGAGAGTTACAGGTGACAAAATTTAATCACCTGTTATTAGATGTTATCGTGCATCATAACGGACAATCACCCAGCTACCAATAAACTTTTACCCGATGCATCACATAAAGGAATATACTTAGCTGTGGGCACTGTATAAGTATTAAGATTGCCGTGCTTCGCGTCCCAGGCTCCGGTTAGACCTATCCTGGATAGTGACGCGCTTCGCTGGCCGGTCACGTGTCGTCAAGAACCAGGTTAAAAGGTTCCTTATTTGACACCAGCACTAGCTGAAGATATTATCTGCAAGGTTATTCACGCCTCACAGTGGCGACTTTCATCTGAGGATGGATAACGTCTGCCCTAGTGGCTGGACAATGGCGTCTCCTTGTGAGTACGGTATGCGCAGGTCTGCCTCTGAGCGGCTCTCCACGTGTACTGGGTTGGCCTTCCTCTACCCACGCCGCGTCCGCGTTCATAAAACAAATTATTGTCACGAACATTAATATTTTTCGCATTTACGCTTGAAACGTTGAAGACTGGACGGGTTTATTATTTAGAGGAGGAAAATATTGTTATTTACCAATTTAAGAATAGTAAATATATAAGGGAGAGGAATTAATGTCTCCCCATGGCATTCACTGGTGACGTTAACGTTATTACGAGATAGACGCTATGACTCCAACGCTCTATTCGGCTTTTAGTTGGAAGTCAATTCATCTGCAATTAGTTATCATACAGAATGCCTTAGGTATAGAGAATCGAATTTAATTCTCACATACATTGGATGTAACGTGTTTACTGTAAGGAAATCTGACGCAATACTGGCGTCAGGTGACGTGAGAATTCTAGCCTACTGCACAGATGAAATTATTAGTACATGAGAATTCTACGTGTTGTTAATTTTACTTACTACAATAATTAGTATAGTTAGTAATAAGTAATGAGAATACAACAGTGTTGTATTCGGTGTTGGAAATATCCAACAATCCATGAGCTTGTTCTATACTGTAGGTTTTTCTGAAAGGATCTCTGTATGCTGTCTTTTATTGACAGCCTGGCAGTTGTTCCAGTAAGTTTTCCTATTATGGTGGCTATCCTTTGTTTCATCCTGTTTCTAATGCTGGTAAATTTGTTTCCATTCTAAGGTTCTCTCTACGCGTCCATATAGGTGCTCCAAGCATTGTTCGCAGAGCATCATTTTGAGACACTTCCAGTTTCTCCCACTGGTTATCACTGAGGGATGTAAGAGCAGGAGCAGCATAGTCGATGAGTGACCTAACTGCTTGAATGTAGTACATTTTGAGTACTGGTAGAGATGCACCCTCTCTTAGACTGGTTAGAGAGCGCAAAACTGAGTTTCTGGCTTTACAGCGTTGCCGAAGATATTCAATTTCTTGAGTGAATTTCAACTGGTTGTCTATTATGACTCCTAGGTATTGAAAAACAGGTAACCCACTCAATTTCTTGTCCTTGTATTGCCAGTCTGATGTCTTGAGTTCTCATTTTAACGGCCATTGCGTTTGTTTTATTGCTGTTTATTTTCACTGCTATGCGTTCTGCTTCCTTGCTGATAATATCTAGGCATTTTTGTGCATGGTTCCTTGCACCTTTGCCATTGATGATGACCACAAAGTCGTCTTCATAGTTAAGAAGTTTGGCTTTTGGTAGCTTGAGCTTCATGAATTGTTCCATGAGACAGTTGAAGAGGAAGGGGCTAAGTATTCCTCCCTGCGGAGTTCCATTTTCCAGCCTCTTTGAGGTCGATGTTTTTCCTTGGAATTTGACTTTAGCTTCTCGGGTAAGCAGGCTTCCTTTGGCAAAAGCAAGAGCGTGTCCTTTGATTTCCTTATCCACAAGGCAGCACAGTGTAGCTGGAACACTGGCTAGCTCGAAGGCTTTTTCAAGGTCTAGAAAAATAAGGATTCCAGGTTTGTCATTGATTTTATCCAGGAGGGAGGTAAGGCATTCTGTGGTTCCAACACCTTTTCTGTAAGCAAACATATTTTGGTGTAGTGGATTGGCTTTCCATTCAATTCGATTAAGAGCCATTCTTTCTGCAGTTTTAGCCAGACAGCTTGTTAATGAGATGGGTCTTGGATTTCCTGGGTCTTTAGGTTTTGGAATGGGAACTATAATTGCACTGTTCCAAGAGAGTGGTCGGGTTCTTGTCACCCATACTCTGTTGATGAGATTCAAGAAGGCTTCTTCACCCTTTTCTCCTAGCTTGGCTAGCATGTTGTAAGTGATTTTGTCCTCGCCTGGAGCTGTATTTTTAGTTTTCTTTGTAGCACTTCTGAGTTCTTTTAGATTGAAAGGTTGGTCTAGTTCGTCAGGTAAGGCTAAAGCATCATCTATTTTTTCCATCTTGCTGCTTGAAGTCTTTGTTGGTGAGTCAGAGTTGCTTGAGGAAGTTGAGTGGAACTGGCTCTTGAAGCAAATAGATTTGCTAGCCTTTCTGCTTCTTGCTCTGGATGAACATGGTGCGGCGGAGCAGGAGACGATTTTCCTTTGGCCTTGTTGACCTGCCTCCAGATGTCGCCCAAGGACGTATGCTGATTTAGCTTGGCACACCACTCGAGCCATTTTTCTTCTTGGATTTTTGCTGTTTCTTCGTGCACATGATCTCGGACAGCTCTAAGAAGTCCTAGATTAGCTTCGGTTCTATCTCTTCTGAAATTCTTTCGTGCACGATTTAGTCTGTTATGTAGCTCTTTGATCCTATCACAGTAATACCAATGGTCCTTGTGTTGTTGGGTGATTGTTTTCCTCTTGGGGATGGCGTGATTTGCTGCTCTATGTATTGCATTTACTAAATCTTTTTCCATTTCTTCGGTGTTGTCAGGAGGAGTGTAGTTTTGGTGCCAAGTTTCGAGAGCTTCCTAAAACTTCGTCCAATCTGCTTTGATAAAGTCCCATCCGGGCTCGGGAGCTGGAGGTCTAGGAGGTAGTGTTATATTAATAACTGTTTTTGTGGCAAAGTGGTCACTAGTCAGAACATGATCCACTGACCAATGACACAACTCATAAACACTGGTGGAAACAAACGTGAGATCCAACTTTCCCCCACCAGTGTGGGTTGGTTCCGTCGAATTAAGCAGAATGATTTCTGGCACTTCATCCAAAAGATGTTCAATATGTCTTCCGTTGGCGTTGGTTCTTGGTGAATCAAGAAGTAATTCACTATGAGCGTTGAAGTCACCAGAGATGATAGTAGGTGTAGTGACTGCTATTTCAAAGATTGTTGAGAGATCCATGTTATGTTCTCTCTGGCTCTTGTATACATTGAAAATGGACAGCGTTGAGTTCCTCATAGTGAGCTTAACTCAAATAATTTCGACGTTCTCGCCACAGTTGGGCAGGTCTGTGATTGCCGTGGCATTGATATGATTTCTTACTAGAATTGAAATGCCTCTGGTGCCACCTTGTGCCATAGGGCAGTGGAATCCTTGATATTCTGGAATATTGATAAATCTGCCAGTCCTGGTGAGTGTTTCTTGGAGTAGAACAATATCAATGCTATCCTTGAGAAGCACTGCTCTGAGTGTTTGTGCTTTGCTTTTGAATCCTTGAATATTCCATTGTATAATTTTGAGATTGTCCATTTTTCCGTTTATAGTGGAATCATTGAGTCCATGGTTTTTATAGTACTGGTTTTCCCGACCGTTTGTGTCTTCTTGGCTAGAGTGGAGACTTCCTTCTTGGCGGGTGAGGAGACTCCTGGTTGGGCCGAAGCGCCCCTGCTACATCCAGCCACTGAGGCACCCGATGATGCAGGGATCATCATTCCTGCCTGGGAGGTCCCGGAGGCAACGGCAGGCTTTTTCGCCCTGCCGCCCCGATCCATTCTGTTGCTGTCTCCCAGTGGAGCAGCGCCCCCCTGCCCCCTCCAGTTGTTGGAGGCCCCGTCCTTGCCCAGACCAGAAGGACCTGGCACGCCAGACTGTTGCTGATCTCCATTTATTCGGACTTGCCGAGGGGTGTACCACTGGCTTCTTACCGAGGGTCTGGTCGATTGGGGTCTCGAAGTAGTTACTTTGGGTTGCTGGGTTGATCCGAAAGCTAGTATTCTTTTTACCCTTTCTGGACATCGTTTGTTCCAGGCGTGATGTGTATCCCCGCAGTTCGGGCATTTTGCTTTCGTTTGTCTGCCTTCTTTGTGCAGATTCTTGCATATGTCGGTATTATGGAGCTCGCTACATACACCACATCGTTCCGGGCCTCTGCAGCCATCTTTGTGGTGGCCGAAGCGCTGACATCTGTAACAGCGCATGGGTTCTGCGTTGTACAGTCTCAGCCTGAATTGACCATAGATGCCAACACTCAGAGTGTTGATGCGAGGTCCTTTTATTGTTACAAGAACCTGTCTTGTTTCGATATTGTTGAGCTTGCATCTTTCCGCCGTTGTGACATTTGGGCATTCTAGGAGTCTGTTTGCATGAACTTCGACCGGGAAATTTTGAACTATCATTTTGGTGATTTTTTCTTCTGGTTTCAGTTCCACTAGGTGTTCTGTGTTCCTGAGGTTTGTGATTATATCCGGATTAGCTGTGGATATGTTATATCTACCTCTAATGCCGGGCTTGGCTCTAAGATCTGATCCTGGATTATTCTTTTCCAGTGCGGCAATGAAAGCATAAGTGGGACCATCCACTGGTTTTTTGGTCTTGAATATGGTCCTTGGCATTGGTTTGGGTGCTGCTCTTGAGTTCTGGTTGGCTTCTAGTTTGGTTTCTTTGGACGTTTCTTCGGTTCTTCTTCGTTTGTTAGCCTTTCCGTTGCCTACAAGTTGCCACGGTGCTTCGTTTAGGGTTGGGTCGTCTTCAGCAATTTTCCTTGCTCTTGCTACTATATCACTGTGTCCTTCTGACGTTAATAATTCAAGAAGGATGGTTAGGAAAGTCATATCCTGGGGAGACATGGCTACACTGTACTAAAAGAGTAACTGAGGGAGTGACTGTAACTGTGTACTGCTACTCTCAGCGACTGAAGTGAAGTGACTGCTAACATGTTGTTGTTAAAGATTTAGCTATTCAGGACGGAGTGTCCATGTAGCACGGGCTATGGTGAGCCCGTAATTGAGTTTGGTGATATACATGATAACCTTTTTCCTGTGATATTTAGGTCTAAGTTTAAAATGGAGGAGAGGACTTCTCCTTTTTCCCTGCTTATTTTGTCGCTTCTGTTTTATTGCACTGGTTTTAATCTTTTTTTATTAACATTATCTTGGTGGCGGATGTAGATGCAGAATGCTCACTAATGAGTCCCATTCCTCAACAGCTTTTCTAATCATTGTAGTCGCGGTGGAATGTGCATCTAATGCAGCTGCTGTCGTTGGATTAATGTTGAGTTTGATGCGCAGGGGTTCAGTAGCTTCACATTCTAGTAAGTAGTGCAATAGCGGCGCCTCTGCCTCAGTTTCACAGATGTGACACTCCTTAACTATTGGGTTCATTACCTCCCAGCAGCACTTGTACCCAAGTCTGAGTCTGTGTATGGCTACTGCAATGTCTCTGGATATCTTTTTGCCAGGCTTGAAAGAGGAGTATCCAGTGGCTTGTTTATACCATATCGCAGTGGATCTTCCTACCACTACTTTGGCTCTGTGGCGACTTTTGATAGTTGAGAATATTTTCTTCTTGATTTTCTCCTTTATCTGTGAGAAACATGGAGGGATTTGAACCTGTACAACAGGTAGAGCAGTGGCAGTTTTTGCTAGTGAGTCTGCCTTTTCATTACCCTTTATGCCTATGTGACTTGGTATCCAATTTAGGGTGATTGACAGCCCTCGATTATGGGCATCTGTTACGGACCCGAGTCCAGCGTCCGAGCACGGAGCAGTGACGACCTCGCCATCTGTGGGTCGGCTCCCGAAACCCCCTCCAAATGGACGACGACACCTGGTGAGGACGAAGTGTACTGGCCACAAGGGCCAGTTTCCAGTCCTGTTCAGCTCACAACACAGCCGCTGCTGACCTCTGGTGAGGTGGTGCTCAGACAACAATGCCATCTATGGAGTGGATAGGTGGGCGTTTAGGTCTGAGCCTGTAAGTGAGGTGCTTTAGTGTGAACCTGTTATTGATGACGTATCTGCTTACAGAGTCGACCTGGGACTGCTGTAAGGGAAGTTGAGTCAGTCTACCCAAGGCAGCCGTCTCGACACCAAGTGTTTTGCTGCAGCAGCTGTGAGTCGCCTCCCGGATGAACACTGTGGTGTTACCCTGCCTGTGAAGCGGCAGTTGAGGATTGTCATACCCGGGACTGACTGGTGGAGATGATTAACCACTGGGGTATTGTGGACAGGAGAGTGATCTGTGGTATCACACGAGGCTCCTGACTAGGGCGCTACCCTAGTATCGCTCGTAGAGTGGCCTTACCAGCTGATAAGCTGGCCTTACGTTGCTGATCCGGAACCTGCCAGCTGTCTGCTGGACTTCTGGTTGACAGCCTCCACGGCGGTGCCCCCAGTGGAACTGTGTTTTGGCTGGCCTGTGGCCGGTGTAGACTCAGCTTTTCGAAGGATTCGTCGTGAGGCCACGAGAGCACCGAGAAGATCCAGAGTCTTCAGAAGAAGACGACAGTGTAGATAATACCTCTGTGCAGTGTTTATACCCCCCCCCCCGTGTAATCTTCTTATATATATTTATTGGTGAAGGTATTAATTATAATCTTAAGTTTTTGCCTTTCTTTCCCTTCCCCTCTTTATTTACTTGCGTTACGGATCACATCCCTTGAAAGCCACTACTGGCTTGGGGCCGGATACCCTTCCTCTAACAACATCAGAGTAAGAACCCAGTTGCGACCCGAGAGGGCCGTAACAGCATCTTTTCCTATATGTTGAATTTCTGTGAGGAGATGTATATTATCTCTGTGCTGACTGGATAACAATGCCTGGAGCGAAGATTTAGAGTCTGTATGAATTATGACATCATGTAAATTATTCTTAATTGTATAGTTTATTGCCTCCTTCAGGGCATATAATTGTTTGCAATGTTGAGCACCCACTATTCATGCTCCAGTAAGCTTCATGGTTGGTAGTGTAAACTGCTGCCCCAGCAGAACCTTTTTCTTGATCAACTGATCCGTCTGTGAAGATGTGAGTCGTTGTGGGTCTAGAGATAGTTTCCATTTGTTGCTCTATTACTTCCTTGAGCCTCTGCGGGTCACATGCTGATTTTTTAACTGATAATCTTTCAATGATTATCTTTAGAGTCGATTCTTCCCATGAAGGAGGCTGTCGAAAGTGTTGATATGGTCTATCTTCCCCTTTGTTTTTAATGGTCCATTTCATGTCCATTTTCTCTAAAATCTTGACCACATTATCCATCCATGAGCTTGTTTTATACTGTAGGTTTTTCTGAAAGGATCTCTGTATGCTGTCTTTGATTGACAGCCTGGCAGTTGTTCCAGTAAGTTTTCCTATTATGGTGGCTATCCTTTGTTTCATTCTGTTTTCTAATGCTGGTAAATTTGTTTCCATTCTAAGGTTCTCTCTACGCGTCCATGTAGGTGCTCCAAGCATTGTTCGCAGAGCATCATTTTGAGACACTTCCAGTTTCTCCCACTTGGAATAAAGGTAAATGCAGAAGGTATATTAACCCATACAACGTAGCCAGAATCTATTTCACCTTAAATACAGTCACAATACCTGTAAAATATTGTCTGGTCTACCCATAAAAATAAACAAAACTGCAGAAGGCTTTTTGACCCTCTATTTACGATCTCCTTCTCTCCACAACACACGCACGCACACACACACACAATTGCCTTCTGCTTCACCAATAAGTGGTTTAATAGGGTATTAAAAGTATCAACAAAAGACAGAACACAAAACAATGGATAAGAACATAAGAACAAAGGTAACTGCAGAAGGCCTATTGGCCCATACGAGGCACCTCCTATTCCATAACCACCCAATCCCACTCATATACTTGTCCAACCCGCGCTTGAAACAATCGAGGGACACCACCTCTACCACGTTACGCGGCAATTGGTTCCACAAATCAACAACCCTGTTACTGAACCAGTATTTACCCAAGTCTTTCCTAAATCTAAACTTATCCAATTTATACCCATTGTTTCGTGTTCTGTCTTGTGTTGATATTTTTAATACCCTATTAATATCCCCCCTGTTATGTCCATTCATCCACTTGTAAACCTCTATCATGTCACCCCTAACTCTTCGCCTTTCCAGTGAATGCAACTTAAGCTTTGTTAATCTTTCTTCATATGAAAGATTTCTAATTTGGGAAATTAACTTAGTCATCCTACGTTGGACACGTTCAAGTAAATTTATATCCATTCTATAATACGGCGACCAGAACTGAACTGCATAATCTAAATCGGGCCTAACCAGGGCAAGATATAGCTTAAGAACCACACCAGGTGTCTTGTTACTAACGCTTCGATTAATAAATCCCAGTGTCCTATTCGCCTTATTACGAACATTCATGCATTGATCCTTTTGTTTTAAATTCTTACTAATCATAACTCCCAGATCCCTTTCGCAATCCGACTTCGCAATCTCAACACCATCTAGCTCGTATCTTGTAACTCTATCATCATTACCTAGCCTCAGAACTTTACATTTATCCGCATTAAACTGCATCTGCCAATCCTTTAACCATTTCAAAACCCTATCTAGATCAACTTGAAGTGATAGTGAGTCCTCCTCCGAATTAATTTCCCTACCGATTTTCGTATCATCGGCAAATTTGCAAATGTTGCTACTCAAACCTGAATCTAAATCATTTATATATATTATAAACAACAGAGGTCCCAGGACAGAGCCTTGAGGCACTCCACTTACAACATTTTCCCACTCTGACTTGATTCCATTTATACTAACTCTCTGTTTCCTTTGGTATAGCCATGCCCTAATCCAGCTTAATATAGTACCCCCAATACCATGAGACTCTATCTTTTTAATCAGTCTTTCATGTGGCACTGTATCAAAAGCTTTGCTAAAGTCAAGGTATACAACATCGCAATCCTTACCACTATCAACTGCCTCAACAATGCTAGAATAAAAAGATAACAAATTTGTTAAACATGAACGGCCATTTATAAAACCATGTTGCGACTCAATTATTAATTTATGTTTTTCAAGATGAAGACGAATTTTATTTGCTATTATAGATTCGAGTAACTTTCCCACAATAGACGTTAGGCTAATTGGTCGATAGTTAGACGCAAGTGATCTATCTCCTTTCTTAAAAACTGGTATCACATTAGCAACTTTCCAAAACTCTGGCACTCTGCCTGACTCTATTGATTTATTAAATATGGTTGACAGTGGGTCACAAAGCTCCTCTTTGCATTCTTTAAGCACCCTGGCAAACACTTCATCCGGCCCTGGGGATTTGTTTGGTTTGAGTTTTACTATTTGTTTAACAACATCCTCCCTGGTAACTGCTAAACTCGTCAACCTGTCCTCGTCCCCACCCACATAGACTTGTTCGGCTGAAGGCATATTGTTAAGTTCCTCTTTAGTAAATACAGATACAAAATATTTATTAAAAATACTACTCATCTCTTCATCACTATCTGTTATTTGACCTGTCTCAGTTTTTAATGGACCTATCCTTTCCCTAGTCTTAGTACGATATAAGTGAAAAAACCCTTTAGGATTTGTCTTTGCATGCCCTGCTATGCGAACTTCATAGTTTCTTTTTGCTTTCCTTATCTCTTTTTTAACATTTCTAACCAGTTGTACGAATTCCTGTTCTAAAGTGACCTCCCCATTTTTAATCCTTTTGTACCAAGCTCTCTTTTTACCTATAAGGTTCTTCAAATTCTTTGTTATCCACTTTGGGTCATTAGTATTCGATCTATTCAATTTGTATGGTATACTACGTTCCTGTGCTTTGTTTAGAATATTCTTAAATAAGTTATATATTGAATCCACATCGAAATCCCCATTTAAGTCACCTATCGCTGGGTTCATGTCTCGCTCCAAGACCGGCCCACACCCCATACCCAAGACTTTCCAATCAATTTGACCCAAAAAATTTCTTAGGCTATTAAAATCAGCTTTTCGAAAATCTGGCACTTTAACAGAATTTTCTCCTACTGGTCTATTCCATTCTATGCTAAATCTGATTTCTTTGTGATCACTGCTCCCTAGCTCACTCCCTATTTCGATGTCATTAATTTGTGTTTCCCTGTTAGTTAACACTAAATCTAAAATATTATTTTCCCGTGTTGGTTCCTTAATGTGTTGCGTAAGAAAGCAATCGTCAATTAATTCTAGAAAATCTTCTGCTTCAATATTCCCTGTTTTGTTCAACCAGTTTATTCCGCTAAAATTAAAGTCACCCATGACATAAATACTGTTAGATCTAGATGCTCTAGATATTTCATCCCATAGATGCTTTGCTTCCATTCTGTCTAAATTTGGTGGCCTATATATTACTCCTATTATAATATTATTAGCTTTTTCGTTTAATTCAATCCAAATAGTTTCTGTGTGTGGCTCTGTTTTGATTCCCTCTTTGAGACTACATTTCAAATTGTCCCTAACATATATGGCTACTCCACCTCCTCGTCTAATATATCTATCTGTGTGAAATAGTTTAAATCCATATATTTGATATTCAGCTAATAGTTCTCTATTTTCTACATTCATCCACGTTTCGGTAAGTGCAATAATATCTATTTTTTTCTGTGCAGACAAGAGCATTTAATTCGTTAATTTTATTTCTTAGACTTCTACTGTTAGTGTAATATACCCTAAGTGAATTGTTATTTTGCGGACCTTCTCTTTCCCTGATCGTTTTGCCAATTCCTTTCTCCCACAAACACATACTTTTATTACCTCCTTCCTCCAAATCAATTCCCATACCTCTATCTACTAACAGTTTAAACCCAAACAAACACCTCTAACCACTTCTTCTAACGAGTTCGCAACAGCAACAACCCCAGCTCTCGATAGATGCACCCCATCACGAGCATACATTTCATTTCTTCCATAGAAGTGTTCCCAGTTGTCTATGAAAGATATTGCATTTGATTTGCAATATCTTTCCAGCCGGCAATTGACACCAAGTGCCCTCGATATATATTCATTTCCCACTCCCTTTCTTGGAAGAATGCCACATATGATCGGGATTCCTCCCTTGCTCCTAACTCTATGGCTGTTTTATACCTCTGAATCAGTTCCTCACTCCTAACTCGACCAACATCATTTCCTCCCACGCTAATGCAAATAATGGGATTGTTCCCATTACCAGCCATAATATCATTCATGTTGTTTATAATATCACCAATGCCAGCTCCGGGATAGCAAACCCTTAACCTGTTCCCCCTATCTCTAGCACAAAACGTTCTATCCAAATACCTTATCTGGGAATCTGCCACAACTAATGTTTGCTTAGGTACTTCCTTTACTTTCTGAGGGGCCTGCGCTTCCTTTCTCTTCGTTGCTTTCTCTTTTGCGCGATCCACAGTCTCTCCACAGCACTCGTCCTCCAAAACGTCAAATGAATTAGAAGTTGATATGGCGTTTGAAGGCGGCTTTATCAAAGTCTTCTTAAGGCCCCTGTCTTTCACAACTCTCCAAGACGAGGTCCCTTTACTGCTGGTCTCCTCCTTCGTTACTTCTCGTTGTTCTTTCAGCTTCTTTCAGCTTTAAGAACATCCTCCCTAGTAACTGCTAAACTCGTCAACCTGTCCTCGTCCCCACCCACATAGACTTGTTCGGCTGAAGGCATATTGTTAAGTTCCTCTTTAGTAAATACAGATACAAAATATTTATTAAAAATACTACTCATCTCTTCATCACTATCTGTTATTTGACCTGTCTCAGTTTTTAATGGACCTATCCTTTCCCTAGTCTTAGTACGATATAACTAAAAAAACTCTTTAGGATTTGTCTTTGCTTGCCCTGCTATGCGAACTTCATAGTTTCTTTTTGCTTTCCTTATCTCTTTTTTAACATTTCTAACCATTTGTACGAATTCCTGTTCTAAAGTGACCTCCCCATTTTTAATCCTTTTGTATCAAGCTCTCTTTTTACCTATAAGGTTCTTTAAATTCTTTGTTATCCACTTTGGGTCATTAGTATTCGATCTATTCATTTTGTATGGTATACTACGTTCCTGTGCTTTGTTTAGAATACTCTTAAATAAGTTATATATTGAATCCACATCGAAATCCCCATTTAAGTCCCCTATCGCTGGGTTCATGTCTCGCTCCAAGACCGGTCCACACCCCATACCCAAGACTTTCCAATCAATTTGACCCAAAAAATTCCTTAGGCTATTAAAATCAGCTTTTCGAAAATCAGGCACTTTAACAGAATTTTCTCCTACAGGTCTATTCCATTCTATGCTAAATCTGATTTCTTTGTGATCACTGTTCCCTTGCTCACTCCTTATTTCGATGTCATTAATTTGTGTTTCCCTGTTAGTTAACACTAAATCTAAAATATTATTTTCCCGTGTTGGTTCCTTAATGTGTTGCGTAAGAAAGCAATCGTCAATTAATTCTAGAAAATCTTCTGCTTCACTATTCCCTGTTTTGTTCCACCAGTTTATTCCGCTAAAATTAGAGTCACCCATGACGTAAATACTGTTAGATCTAGATGCCCTAGATATTTCATCCCATAGATGCTTTGCTTCCATTCTGTCTAAATTTGGTGGCCTATATATAACTCCTATTATAATATTATTAGCTTTTTTGTTTAATGCTATCCAAATAGTTTCTGTGTGTGGCTCAGTTTTGATTCCCTCTTTGAGACTACATTTCAAATTGTCCCTAACATATATGGCTACTCCCCCTCCTCGTCTAATATATCTATCTGTGTGAAATAGTTTAAATCCATTAATCTGGTATTCAGCAAATAGTTCTCTATTTTCTACGTTCATCCACGTTTCGGTAAGTGCAATAATATCTATTTTTTCTGTGCAGACAAGAGCATTTAAATCGTTAATTTTATTTCTTAGACTTCTACTGTTAGTGTAATATATCGTAGGTGAATTGTTATTTTGAGGCCCTTTTCTTTCCCTGATCATTTTGCCAATTCCTTTCTCCCACAATCATACTTTTATTACCTCCTTCCTCCAAATCAATTCCCATACCACTATCTACTAACAGTTTAAACCCAAACAAACACCTCTAACCACTGGTTCCAACGAGTTCGCAACAGCAACAACCCTAGCCCTCGATAGATGCACCCCATCACGAGAATACATTTAATTTCTTCCATAGAAGTGTTCCCACTTGTCTATGAAAGATATTGCATTTGTTTTGGAATATCTTTCCAAATGGCAATTGACACCAATTGTATCACATTAGCAATTTTCCAAAACTCTGGCACTCTGCCTGACACTCTTGATTTAATAAATATGGTTGACAGTGGGTCACAAAGCTCCTCTTTGCATTCTCTAAGCACCCTGGCAAACACTTCATCCGGCCCTAGGGATTTGTTTAGTTTGAGTTTTACTATTTGTTTAAGAACATCCTCCCTGGTAACTGCTAAACTCGTCAACCTGTCCTCGTCCCCACCCACATAGACATGTTCGGCTGAAGGCATGTTGTTAAGTTCCTCTTTAGTAAATACAGATACAAAATATTTATTAAAAATACTACTCATCTCTTCATCACTATCTGTTATTTGACCTGTCTCAGTTTTTAATTGACCTATCCTTTCCCTAGTCTTAGTACGATATAACTGAAAAAAAACCTTTAGGATTTGTCTTTGCTTGCCCTGCTATGCGAACTTCATAGTTTCTTTTTACTTTCCTTATTTCTTTTTTAACATTTCTAACCAGTTGTACGAATTCCTGTTCTAAAGTGACCTCCCCATTTTTAATCCTTTTGTATCAAGCTCTCTTTTTACCTATAAGGTTCTTCAAATTCTTTGTTATCCACTTTGGGTCATTAGTATTCGATCTATTCATTTTGTATGGTATACTACGTTCCTGTGCTTTGTATAGAATACTCTTAAATAAGTTATATATTGAACCCACATCGAAATCCCCATTTAAGTCCCCTATCGCTGGGTTCATGTCTCGCTCCAAGACCGGTCCACACCCCATACCCAAGACTTTCCAATCAATTTGACCCAAAAAATTTCTTAGGCTATTAAAATCAGCTTTTCGAAAATCAGGCACTTTAAAAGAATTTTCTCCTACAGGTCTATTCCATTCTATGCTAAATCTGATTTCTATGTGATCACTGTTCCCTTGCTCACTCCCTATTTCGATGTCATTAATTTGTGTTTCCCTGTTAGTTAACACTAAATCAAACATATTATTTTCCCGTGTTGGTTCCATAATGTGTTGCGTAAGAAAGCAATCGTCAATTAATTCTAGAAAATCTTCTGCTTCACTATTCCCTGTTTTGTTCCACCAGTTTATTTCGCTAAAATTAGAGTCACCCATGACGTAAATACTGTTAGATCTAGATTCCCTAGATATTTCATCCCATAGATGCTTTGCTTCCATTCTGTCTAAATTTGGTGGCCTATATATAACTCCTATTATAATATTATTAGATTTTTTGTTTAATTCTATCCAAATAGTTTCTGTGTGTGGCTCAGTTTTGATTCCCTCTTTGAGACTACATTTCAAATTGTCCCTAACATATATGGCTACTCCCCCTCCTCGTCTAATATATCTATCTGTGTGAAATAGTTTAAATCCATTTATCTGATATTCAGCTAATAGTTCTCTATTTTCTACGTTCATCCACGTTTCGGTAAGTGCAATAATATCTATTTTTTCTGTGCAGACAAGAGCATTTAATTCGTTAATTTTATTTCTTAGACTTCTACTGTTAGTGTAATATATCCTAAGTGAATTGTTATTTTGAGGCCCTTTTATTCCCTGATCATTTTGCCAATTCCTTTCTCCCACAAACACATACTTTTATTACCTCCTTCCTCCAAATCAATTCCCATACCACTATCTACTAACAGTTTAAACCCAAACAAACACCTCTAACCACTGGTTCCAACGAGTTCACAACAGCAACAACCCTAGCTCTTGATAGATGCACCCCATCACGAGCATACATTTAATTTCTTCCATAGAAGTGTTCCCAGTTGTCTATGAAAGATATTGCATTTGATTTGGAATATCTTTCCAAATGGCAATTGACACCAATTGTATCAAATTAGCAATTTTCCAAAACTCTGGCACTCTGCCTGACACTCTTGATTTATTAAAATGGTTGACAGTGGGTCACAAAGCTCCTCTTTGCATTCTTTAAGCACCCTGGCAAACACTTCATCCGGCCCTAGGGATTTGTTTAGTTTGAGTTTTACTATTTGTTTAAGAACATCCTCCCTGGTAACTGCTAAACTCGTCAACCTGTCCTCGTCCCCACCCACATAGACTTGTTCGGCTAAAGGCATATTGTTAAGTTCCTCTTTAGTAAATACAGATACAAAATATTTATTAAAAATACTACTCATCTCTTCATCACTATCTGTTATTTGACCTGTCTCAGTTTTTAATGGACCTATCCTTTCCCTAGTCTTAGTACGATATAACTGAAAAAAACCCTTTAGGATTTGTCTTTGCTTGCCCTGCTATGCGAACTTCATAGTTTCTTTTTGCTTTCCTTATCTCTTTTTTAACATTTCTAACCAGTTGTACGAATTCCTGTTCTAAAGTGACCTCCCCATTTTTAATCCTTTTGTATCAAGCTCTCTTTTTACCTATAAGGTTCTTCAAATTCTTTGTTATCCACTTTGGGTCATTAGTATTCGATCTATTCATTTTGTATGGTATACTACGTTCCTGTGCTTTGTTTAGAATACTCTTAAATAAGTTATATATTGAATCCACATCGAAATCCCCATTTAAGTCCCCTATCGCTGGGTTCATGTCTCGCTCCAAGACCGGTCCACACCCCATACCCAAGACTTTCCAATCAATTTGACCCAAAAAATTTCTTAGGCTATTAAAATCAGTTTTCGAAAATCAGGCACTTTAACAGAGTTTTCTCCTACAGGTCTATTCCATTCTATGCTAAATCTGATTTCTTTGTGATCACTGTTCCCTTGCTCACTCCCTATTTCGATGTCATTAATTTGTGTTTCCCTGTTAGTTAACACTAAATCTAAAATATTCTTTTCCCCTGTTGGTTCCTTAATGTGTTGCGTAAGAAAGCAATCGTCAATTAATTCTAGAAAATCTTCTGCTTCACTATTCCCTGTTTTGTTCCACCAGTTTATTCCGCTAAAATTAGAGTCACCCATGACGTAAATACTGTTAGATCTAGATGCCCTAGATATTTCATCCCATAGATGCTTTGCTTCCATTCTGTCTAAATTTGGTGGCCTATATATAACTCCTATTATAATATTATTAGCTTTTTTGTTTAATTCTATCCAAATAGTTTCTGTGTGTGGCTCAGTTCTGATTCCCTCTTTGAGACTACATTTCAAATTGTCCCTAACATATATGGCTACTCCCCCTCCTCGTCTAATATATCTATCTGTGTGAAATAGTTTAAATCCATTTATCTGATATTCAGCTAATAGTTCTCTATTTTCTACGTTCATCCACGTTTCGGTAAGTGCAATAATATCTATTTTTTCTGTGCAGACAAGAGCATTTAATTCGTTAATTTTATTTTTTAGACTTCTACTGTTAGTGTAATATATCCTAAGTGAATTGTTATTTTGAGGCCCTTTTCTTTCCCTGATCATTTTGCCAATTCCTTTCTCCCACAAACACATACTTTTATTACCTCCTTCCTCCAAATCAATTCCCATACCACTATCTACTAACAGTTTAAACCCAAACACCTCTAACCACTGGTTCCAACGAGTTCGCAACAGCAACAACCCTAGCCCTCGATAGATGCACCCCATCACGAGCATACATTTAATTTCTTCCATAGAAGTGTTCCCAGTTGTCTATGAAAGATATTGCATTTGATTTGGAATATCTTTCCAAATGGCAATTGACACCAATTGTATCACATTAGCAATTTTCCAAAACTCTGGCACTCTGCCTGACACTCTTGATTTATTAAATATGGTTGACAGTGGGTCACAAAGCTCCTTTTTGCATTCTTTAAGCACCCTGGCAAACACTTCGTCCAGCCCTGGGGATTTGTTTGGTTTGAGTTTTACTATTTGTTTAAGAACATCCTCCCTGGTAACTGCTAAACTCGTCAACCTGTCCTCGTCCCCACCCACATTGACTTGTTCGGCTGAAGGCATATTGTTAAGTTCCTCTTTAGTAAATACAGATACAAAATATTTATTAAAAATACTACTCATCTCTTCATCACTATCTGTTATTTGACCTGTCTCAGTTTTTAATGGACCTATCCTTTCCCTAGTCTTAGTACGATATAACTGAAAAAACCCTTTAGGATTTGTCTTTACTTGCCCTGCTATGCGAACTTCATAGTTTCTTTTTGCTTTCATTATCTCTTTTTTAACATTTCTAACCAGTTGTACGAATTCCTGTTCTAAAGTGACCTCCCCATTTTTAATCTTTTTGTACCAAGCTCTTCAAATTCTTTGTTATCCACTTTGGGTCATTAGTATTCGATCTATTGAATTTGTATGGTATACTACGTTCCTGTGCTTTGTTTAGAAAATTCCTAAATAAGTTATATATTGAATCCACATCGATATCCCCCATATACGTCACCTATCGCTGGGTTCATGTCTCGCTCCAAGACCGGCCCCCACCCCATATCCAAGACTTTCCAATCAATTTGACCCAAAAAATTTGTTAGGCTATTAAAATCAACTTTTCGAAAATCTGGCACTTTAACAGAATTTTCTATTACAGGTCTATTCCTTTCTATGCTAAATCTGATTTCTTTGTGATCACTGTTCCCTAGCTCACTCCCTATTTTGATGTCATTAATTTGCGTTTCCCTGTTACTTAACACTAAATCTAAAATATTATTTTCCCGTGTTGGTTCCTTAATGTGTTGCGTAAGAAAGCAATCGTCAATTAATTCTAGAAAATCTTCTGCTTCACTATTCCCTGTTTTGTTCCACCAGTTTATTCCGCTAAAATTAGAGTCACCCATGACGTAAATACTGTTAGATCTAGATTCCCTAGATATTTCATCCCATATATGCTTTGCTTCCATTCTGTCTAAATTTGGTGGCCTATATATAACTCCTATTATAATATTATTAGCTTTTTTGTTTAATTCTATCCAAATAGTTTCTGTGTGTGGCTCAGTTTTGATTCCCTCTTTGAGACTACATTTCAAATTGTCCCTAACATATATGGCTACTCCCCCTCCTCGTCTAATATATCTATCTGTGTGAAATAGTTTAAATCCATTTATCTGATATTCAGCTAATAGTTCTCTATTTTCTACGTTCATCCACGTTTCGGTAAGTGCAATAATATCTATTTTTTCTGTGCAGACAAGAGCATTTAATTCGTTAATTTTATTTCTTAGACTTCTACTGTTAGTGTAATATATCCTAAGTGAATTGTTATTTTGAGGCCCTTTTATTCCCTGATCATTTTGCCAATTCCTTTCTCCCACAAACACATACTTTTATTACCTCCTTCCTCCAAATCAATTCCCATACCACTATCTACTAACAGTTTAAACCCAAACAAACACCTCTAACCACTGGTTCCAACGAGTTCGCAACAGCAACAACCCTAGCTCTTGATAGATGCACCCCATCACGAGCATACATTTAATTTCTTCCATAGAAGTGTTCCCAGTTGTCTATGAAAGATATTGCATTTGATTTGGAATATCTTTCCAAATGGCAATTGACACCAATTGTATCAAATTAGCAATTTTCCAAAACTCTGGCACTCTGCCTGACACTCTTGATTTATTAAATATGGTTGACAGTGGGTCACAAAGCTCCTCTTTGCATTCTTTAAGCACCCTGGCAAACACTTCATCCGGCCCTAGGGATTTGTTTAGTTTGAGTTTTACTATTTGTTTAAGAACATCCTCCCTGGTAACTGCTAAACTCGTCAACCTGTCCTCGTCCCCACCCACATAGACTTGTTCGGCTAAAAGCATATTGTTAAGTTCCTCTTTAGTAAATACAGATACAAAATATTTATTAAAAATACTACTCATCTCTTCATCACTATCTGTTATTTGACCTGTCTCAGTTTTTAATTGACCTATCCTTTCCCTAGTCTTAGTACGATATAACTGAAAAAAAACCTTTAGGATTTGTCTTTGCTTGCCCTGCTATGCGAACTTCATAGTTTCTTTTTGCTTTCCTTATCTCTTTTTTAACATTTCTAACCAGTTGTACGAATTCCTGTTCTAAAGTGACCTCCCCATTTTTAATCCTTTTGTATCAAGCTCTCTTTTTACCTATAAGGTTCTTCAAATTCTTTGTTATCCACTTTGGGTCATTAGTATTCGATCTATTCATTTTGTATGGTATACTACGTTCCTGTGCTTTGTTTAGAATACTCTTAAATAAGTTATATATTGAATCCACATCGAAATCCCCATTTAAGTCCCCTATCGCTGGGTTCATGTCTCGCTCCAAGACCGGTCCACACCCCATACCCAAGACTTTCCAATCAATTTGACCCAAAAAATTTCTTAGGCTATTAAAATCAGTTTTCGAAAATCAGGCACTTTAACAGAATTTTCTCCTACAGGTCTATTCCATTCTATGCTAAATCTGATTTCTTTGTGATCACTGTTCCCTTGCTCACTCCCTATTTCGATGTCATTAATTTGTGTTTCCCTGTTAGTTAACACTAAATCTAAAATATTATTTTCCCGTGTTGGTTCCTTAATGTGTTGCGTAAGAAAGCAATCGTCAATTAATTCTAGAAAATCTTCTGCTTCACTATTCCCTGTTTTGTTCCACCAGTTTATTCCGCTAAAATTAGAGTCACCCATGACGTAAATACTGTTAGATCTAGATGCCCT